>NC_134484.1:248027403-248029903 GCF_040206685.1 Ascaphus truei | reverse complement strand
CACACAATCTCCCCCACCCACACACAAGCACACACACATACACAATCCCACACATACACAATCACATACACTATCACAAACACACAATCACACACACACAATCACACACAATCCTACAATCACACACACAATAACACACAATCCCACAATCACACACACAACCACACACAATCCCACACACATACAATCCCACACACACAATCACACAATCCCACACACACACAATCCCCCCTCTCTCTCCCACACACACACAAAATCATATAATACCACACTCACATTCCCACACACACAATCCCACACACAATCACACACACACAATCACACACAATCCCAAACACATAATCCCACAATCCCACACACAAACACACACACACACGCAACTGCTGTGACCTGCAGCCAGGCCCCTGCCACCACCAGTCACCGCCCCCTGCAGTCCCACCACCCGCTGGCCCCCGCAGTTCTGCCACCAGCCCCCACCACCAGCACACCGCCCTCCTGTGCAACCACTGGCCCGATCGGAGATAATCCTCCAAGATAAGCCTGATTTTTATATGTATTGGGGTGTATTTTATATATGTATTGGGGAGGTTGGGGTATTTTTCAGATGTATTGGGGGGTTGGGGTATATTTTTCAGATGTATTGTGGGGTTGGGGTATATTTGTAGATGTAATGGGGGGGAGTGGGCATATTTTTAGATGTTTTGGGGGAGTGGGGTGTATTTCTATACGTATTGGGGGTTAAGTAAAAGTTTTGCACTAAAAAAATATTTCAGTGGTAGGTGCTCTATGGGTTGGGGGGGGGGGTCTGCTCCTGTCATTTGTCCTGGGCCCTATGATTTCTGTTGGCGGCCCTGATCTCAAACACACACACACACACACACACAATCACACAATCACACTCTCACAATCAAACAATCCCACAATCACACACACACACACACACACACACACACACACACACACACACACACACACACACACACACACACACACACACACACACACACACACACACACACACACACACACACACACACACACAATCACACACACAATCTCACAATCACACACACAATCCCACACAATCTCAACCACACACTCACAATCCCACACACACAATCAATCACATACAATCACACACACACACACACACACACACACACACACACACACACACACACACACACACACACACACACACACACACACACACACACACACACACACACACACAATCACACACAATCACACACACACAAGCACACACACAAGCACACACAATCCCAAACACACGCACACAATCCCCCCCCACAAACACACAATCACACACAATCACACACAATCACACAATCACACACAATCACACACATACACAATACCCCCACACACACAAGCACACACACATACACAATCCCACACATACACAATCACATACACAATCACACACACACACACACACACACACACACACACACACACACACACACACACACACACACACACACACACACACACACACACACACACACACACACACACACACACACACACCCCTCCCCCCACACTCACAATCCCACACACACAATCAATCACATACAATCACACGCGCACACAGACACACAATCACAATCACACACACAATCACACACACACACAATCACACACACACACACACACACACACACACACACACACACACACACACACACACACACACACACACACACACACACACACACACACACACACACACACACACACACACACACACACACACACACAGCCCCCTCCCCCCACACACTCACAATTCCACACACACAATCAATCACATACAATCACACGCGCACACAGACACACAATCACAATCACACACACAATCACACACACAATCACAAACACACAATCAAACACAATCCCAAACACACACACACAATCCCACACACATAATCACACACACACACACACACACACACACACACACACACACACACACACACACACACACACACACACACACACACACACACACACACACACACACACACACACACACACACACACACACACACACAACCCCCTCCCCCCACACACTCACAATCACATACAATCACACGCGCACACACAGACACACAATCACAATCACAATAACACACAATCACACACACACACACAATCCCACACACAATCACAAACACACAATCACACACAATCCCAAACACACACACACACACACACACACACAATCACACAATCACACACACACACACACACACACACACACACACACACACACACACACACACACACACACACACACACACACACACACACACACACACACACACACACAATCACACACATACACAATCAAACAGACAATCACTCACACACACACAATCACACACAATCATACATACAATCCCCCACACACACAATTCCCCCCCCCCCACACACACAATCCCACACACACACACAATCCCACACACACAATCCCCCTCCA
>NC_134484.1:247879903-248017403 GCF_040206685.1 Ascaphus truei | reverse complement strand
TTGGGGTATATTTGTAGATGTAATGGGGGGGAGTGGGTATATTTTTAGATGTTTTGGGGGAGTGGGGTGTATTTCTATACGTATTGGGGGTTAAGTAAAAGTTTTGTGCTAAAAAAATATTTCAGTGGTAGGTGCGCTATGGGTTGGGGGGGGTCTGCTCCTGTCATTTGTCCTGGGCCCTATGATTTCTGTTGGCGGCCCTGATCTCAAACACACACACACACAATCAAACACAATCACACTCTCACAATCAAACAATCACACAATCCCACAATCACACACACACACACACACAAAATCACAATCACACACACAATCACACACACAATCCCACACAATCTCAACCACACACACACAATCCCACACACACAATCACACACACACACACACACACACACACACACACACACACACACACACACACACACACACACACACTCACACACACACACACACACACACACACACACACACACACACACACACACACACACACACAATCCCCCCCCCCCCCCACACACACACACACACACACACATACACACACACACACACACAACCCCCTCCCCCCACACACTCACAATCCCACACACACAATCAATCACATACAAACACACACGCACACACACACACACAATCACAATCACACACACAATCACACACACACAATAACACACAATCACACACACACAATCACACACAATCCAAAACACACGCACACAATCCCCCCCACACACACACAATCACACACAATCACACACAATCACACACAATCACACACATACACAATCACACACATACACAATCCCCCCACACACACAAGCACACACACATACACAATCCCACACATACACAATCACATACACAATCACACACACACACAATCACATACAGTAACACAAACACACAATCACACACACACAATCACACACAATCCCACAATCACACACACAATCCCACACAATCCCACAATCACACACACAACCACACACAATCCCACACACATACAATCCCACACACACAATCACACAATCCCACACACACACAATCCCCCATCTCTCTCTCTCCCACACACACACACACACACACACAAAATCATATAATCCCACACTCACATTCCCACACACACAATCCCACACACAATCCCATACACAATCACACACACACACACACACACACACACACACACACACACACACACACACACACACACACACACACACACACACACACACACACACACACACACACACACACACAGTCACTCACACACTCAAACACACACACAATCCCACACACAATCCCACACACACACAATCTCCTCCACCCACACAACCCCCCCCCCCACACACACACAATCCCACACACACAATCCCCCCCTCCACACACACACACACACACACACACACACAATTCCCCTCACACACACACAATCTCCCCCCCTCACACACACACACAATCCCACAATCACACAATCCCACACACACTCACACACACACACACACACACACACAATTATACATCCCCCTTCTCCCTGCACTCACACACAGACACATTCCCCCTCTCCCTGCATCAGAAGCTATCTGATTGGTTACAGCCTGTCACATGATGAGACCATCTCTGTAAAAATCTAATTCCATTGACTACATAGATTCACGTTGCTCCGTCGCGCTTACTATAAGCGCATGCTACAGATTCAATGCATTTGTTTTGGCCTGGGTACCCCTTCACTGTCACACATATTCTTTGTGGTATCAATGTATGGGCCCTGGTACAGAGGACCCCTTGAATAACCATCTCTGGGCAATGGTTCTGGCACTATTTGACTCTGGAAGTATGGTTACCCTAGTGTCCGAATACCAGTTGTCCAGAAAACAGGTAAACAGTTCACAAAGAGTGGCAATTCATTGTATACATGCAGATAATCATAAATATTCCACTGTTTAGGGTGTTATTGAAACAGAGTTTGGTTCTCATATATTTCAGGGTTGGTATAGAACCCCGACTGGCACATAATAGGTACCAACTTTCCCCATTTTCTAAAAATGTAGTTCTCACATCAGAATTGCGCCCAGAGTTCGCCAGTGGATCATAAAGAGGGAACAGGAGACAATGTGTTTTTCCTTTTTAATATATGGAGGTCATGGAGGGTCCAAATACAAAGGGGAAGTGCTGTAAAATTCTCTTTCCCATGGCTTCCCTGGTAGGGAATTCCCCAAGTCAAGACGCTGAACACCCCAGAACAGGATAAGACCGTTGCTGACACAGAGGTCAGTCCTAAGAGTTTTAAGAGGGAACAGTGGGAAGACTCCACCTTAGTGGAACAAGGGGGATTATATGGGACCAGAATAGTACTCCCGGCCAACCAGATAGGTCACTTTCCTACCCTTACTTCGAGGTAGAAAATGACCTAATATATCTGGTTGACACTAGGAACTCTACTATATCTAAACAGTTGTTAGTCCCACGGGCATTTCAAAAGGTTTTATTACCCGTTGCACATAGTCATCTATTGGGGAATCACCTAGGGGTGGAAAAGACAAGAGAAAAGGTTCTCCAAAGTTTCTTTAGCTCTGGGGTTCTGACAGAAATGACAAATTATTGTTCCTCATGCCCAGAATGTCAGATCACTGCCCCGTTCAAAGCATACCGTAGTCAAATGGCACCCTTTTCCATAATAGAAGTACCATTTGATCGGAGCGCTATGGATCTAGTACCATAAAGTCTGCTAAATAATAAAGTTTGCTTAATGCAATTCCCCTATGTAACACTTCAGCTAAAAACATAGCAAAAGAGTTAATGATCCTTTTTAGCCGGGTGGGAATTCCTAAAGAGATCTTAACTGACCAGGGAACCCCATTTATGTCCCAAGTAACAAAACAGTTGTGTAAGCTCCTCAAAATCAAACACCTCAGAACCTCATTCTATCATCCACAGACAGATGGTCTAGTGGGATGATTCAATAAAACCCTAAAGAGCATGTTATGCCATGTGGTTGATAAGGATAGGAAAAACTGTGATTGTTTATTGCATACCTGTTATTTGCCATTGGGGAGGTTCCCCAATTTTCCACAGGCTTCTCACCCTTTTCAACTATTGTATGGCCGACACCCAAGGGGTTTACTGAATATAGTTAATGAGACTTGGGAACATGAGGTTACACCACACAGAAGTGTAAAAGAACATGTGGCCCAGATACAGGACCACATAGCCACGGTCCTACCCATAGTGAGGGAACACATGGAAAAAGCCCAAGAAGCGTACAGAGTAAATTCCTCTGTAAGTGATATTGTCAATATGAGCTCATGGAAAGAGTGGGAGAAGTAAAGTAGAAGGTGAAACAGCTCGGTGGGAGGAAACATGAACAATGTACAGTAAACCTACATAAGCCCTGGAAAGATAGAAAGGTCTTGTTAACCGTAGAAACCCCAGGTCCATCGGAGAGTGGAAAAACTGACCCAGAGATTAGCATAGCTGAAACCTATTCATCAGAAACGAGAGGTCCGTAACCTACTGAGAAGCACAAAGAAGTCTTCTCTACAAAGCCAGGTAGGTAATTGAACATGACATCTGAAGAGAGTCTCTGAACCCAGGGTCCGAGTTAACTTTTAACCTTACTGAATGCCAGAGGTCAAAAGGGAGGCTATAAATTTAGAGGTTAAAAAAATGTTAGCCACATTCCAAAGAATGATGGATTCAATTTTGAAACCACATGCTTGGTATGGTTCCGCCTACCTGGATGATGTGGTAATGCATAGTGAAGATTGGCAATCCCACCTTCCAAAATTCCAAACTGGGCTAGATTCAGTTCGGTCTTGATTAACTGCTAACCCTGCTAAATGCATTATTGGTCAAATGGAGGCTAAGTATCTAAGGCATTCCATTGGCAGGTTTACTTAAACCCAAATAGTCAAAGTAGAGGCGATAAAAAATTGGCCAAGGACAGTTACAAAGAAACAAGTGAGGACCTTTTTGGGATTAATTGGCTATTATTGAAGGTTCATTCCCAATTTGACAACTAAGACAAGTTCACTAACTGACTTCACAAAAATAATAATGGCAAATGGTTAAGTTATCCAGTGAAGCAGAACAGACCTTTAGAAGCTTGAAAAAAGCGCTCTGTGTCCAACCAGTGTTAGTCACACCTGACGTCTCTAAAGAGATTTTAGTGCAAACCTATGCATCTGAGGTAGGGCTGGGGGCTGTGCTCTTCTAGGAAAATCAGGGTAAAGAGCACCCCATCCTTTATTTAAGTAGGAAACTAAATCCCCAAGAGAAAAGTTTCTCCATAGCCGAGAATGTGTGTCTCAATAAAATTGGCTGTGGAGTCCCTCAAATACTATCTATTGGGGAAAAAATTCTAGTTGGTCACAGATCACATACCCTCACCTGGATGTGTAAAAATAGAGAGAAAAATGCTAGGGTGACAAGGTGGTTTCTGAACCTACAACACTTTAACTTTTCTGTAGAACACAAGTCAGGGCTGAAATACGGCAATGCCGATGGGTTGTCAAGGATGCCCTAATATCCATGGTCGCTCACCCCTCTGGTTCTGAGCTGGGGGGGAGTTTATGTGACAGAAACCATGGAGTGGTAATAAACGCAATATAGGGCTCCCAGGAAACTGGACAGCTTATATCCTGTTTAGACTGGAATTTGCTCCATCCCAAAGCTTCTCATTTCCAAATGTTGAAGTAGTTATTGTCAGAAAAAAATCGATGCATTTAGTCACTGTCTCTGTGAGTGGCTCCTGCGGTCCCAGAAAGTATCTGAAGGCTGAAATCCCATCTTTGTGGGGGATGTTAGTGTAAAGTGACTCTACATCCATGGTTGCTAGTAGTGTTACTGTTGGACCAATGGCATTAAGTTTGTTAAGCAGGTCAGTGATGTCCTGGATATAGCTGGCTGTGTTCCTAACAAGTAGTTTTAGAATGACTTCCAGCCAGCCAGAAATATTCTCAGTCAATGTGCCCAATCCTAGGGCGCCCAGGGTTACCCCCTTTGTGAATTTTATGGAGCATGTATAATGTGCCAGGTTTTGGATTAGCTGATATCAGGTCCAGAATTTGTTCTCTTGTGTAGATCGGGAGTGTTTTAATGATCCTGTTGAGTTCTCTCATGTATTTTGTTGTTGGATCCTCCTGCAGTTTGGTGTAATACTTTGCATCACAGAGTTGTCTGTGTGCTTCCCGCAGGTAGTCTGTGGTGTTCATTATGATCACTGCTCTTCCTTTGTCCGCAGGTTTGATTATTATGTTGTGATTGGCCTTTAGCGATTCTATAGCTCTACACTCGATCAGTGTCAGATTATACGTTTGTTTCCTTACTTTGTCCAGGATTGTGGTTTTGGCTCTGTGTCTAAAGCTTTCGATGTACCGGTCCAGTTTGGGGTTGTGCCCAGTTTGTGGGATCCAGTTTGATTTTTGTTTCTCCCTGCTCATGTGCAACGGCCCTCCTTCTGCAGTGTTGGCACGATCTTGGTCGTGTCTGTCATGGAAGAACTCCTTTAGACACAGTCTTCTGAAGAACTCTTCCAGGTCACTGCACATCTCAATCGTGTCCATAGGCTTGGTAGGGAAGAATGTTAGACCCTTTGATACCCTTTGATACCCTTTGAGGACTCTCTACAAAATCAACAAAGATGGGATTTCAGCCTGCAAATACTTTCTGGGACCGCAGGAGCCACACACAGAGACAGTGACTAAATGCATCAAATTTATTCTGACAATAACTACTTCACATTTGGAATTGGCACATACCTCCAGACAACCGGGACCGCTTTGGGCACTCGGATGGTGCCACAGTATGCCAATCTGTTCTGCGCAAAACTGGAAAGTTACTTTCTTTCCACCTGTCACTTGAATCCCCTTACATACCTTTGCTACAATGATGACATCCTCCTGATTTGGACCTCTGGTGGACAGGACCTCTTACAGTTCCATGAGAACTTCAATACGTTCCACCCGACCATCAACCTCAAACTCACCCATTCCCCAGATGAAGTATACTTCCTAGACACCACCATAACTATAAAGAACAACCAACTACAGACTTCAGTATACCGCAAATGTGGGAAGGCTATTTTTCACACCAGATCCCTGATTGAGCACCCAATCACACTTCCTTATCTAGCACGTAATATTTGAGAACGCATTGCAGTCCCATCATGGGGGGTGCTTTCTTCAAAGTCCCATTCCCCTGGGGCATGTGCTGCAGCATGCCCTCAGCTGATACGGTGGTGTTCAGGCACCTCTCAACCCTGGAACGTAGAACAATAAAAGTACCCGACAGATAGTCCAAAGTGGAGTGCTAACTTTCAAGACCATCCCCGAAAGGCATAATCATTTGCGGCACCTGGCATGATACGGTATGGTTCAGACACCTCTCAGATCTGTTTAGAGTCTCAGACAAGGTAAAACGATGGCCTTGATACAGTGCATATCAGACACCTCTCATGCGGCAGCGGATGGGGTTGCATTGTGAGCAGATACCATCCAGGGGTAACCCGCTTGCAACTGACTGGGAATGCTCTGGCATGGATACGGTGAGTTACCCCATTCACTTCTCCTTCAGCGGGTTTCCCAGCCATACTTTGCCGTCCTTGTTGCTCCATCTCTGCAGCGCCTCCAAATGTAGCACCTGTTCCCCCCTACCACGGAAGATCTGGCAAATACATTAGTGTTTTTCTTTGGCACTGTGGCTCACCTGCTGGTTCAGAAGGTCTGAGTGGCTCCACAGTTGTAGTTTGGGACCAGCAATAGGGCAGGCTTTCTACATCTCTTTACTGTGCAGCACCTCCATCCCATGAGGATTATGCTGAGAGCAGGATGGTCCCAACAGGACTCAATACTTATTCCCAATAAGCACACACCATAGCTGGTCCATCTATATACAAGGTCTTATAGTGTTGAGGCCAGTAGAATGCTATAGCAAGGGGCACTTGTCTACACACATATATATATATATATATATATATATATATATATATATATATATATATATATATATATATATATATATATATATATATACATATACATATACATATATACACACACAATCTAATGACCCCTAACCCTTATTCACCTTAGCGGTTCGTAACCGCTAAAGTAATTAATGGGTTAACCCCCCTCCCCCGCTACTCACCCAGGCAGCCTAACCACTCACCCCGGGACAACTATCCCCACCCTCTACCCATTGATTAGCACATTTCGCCATATAATATGGGCCTGATAAGCCACTATAGCAGTCAATGGGTCACCTACAAAAAACAACAACACCAAAAATACACACAGATTAAAAGAAATACCCAAGCACCTAAATACCAGAATAATAAAAGAATTAAAAAGCCTAAACACCACATTAATAAAATAAATCAAACATCAAAACAGCAGAAGAATAACATTAATCTAATATAAGAATAATTGAATAACTCAAACACCTAACCACTTGAACAAAAAAATAAATCTAACCCGTAACCAACAGAACAACAATAAAAGAAATCTAACCCCTAACCAACAGAAAATTAAATACATTAAATGTATACAGTAAGCAATCCTAAAATTTTATAAAAACAAGGTTTTTTGGGCTGATGAGCATCAATACCATTTTCGTACATGAAACCCATCTAGCGATAATGTCGGATAATGTTATGTAATTCATGGGTTTTCTTTAACAGTACCTCGAAATTCAATGACACGCATATGCGTTTCAACCAGTTTCCATAGAAATACGCATGTGTAGAAATTCAATGACACCCATAGAAACACATGTGTACTGTAAAAAACACAATGTAATTTGTGCACTATACTACTATATTTCTTCTCGATTATTAATATACGGTACAGTTTCTCTTTAAAGGTGAAATTGTCCAAGAGCGAGCCCAAAGAAGATGCCGATTGAAGAAGATTGTACAGTACATTTGGAAGAAGAGCGAAGAAATTTATATTGTATTTTTCATAAAGTCATTCACTGTAATCTGATAAAAAAAATTCATATTTTAAAATACTTTTTAGTCATCTGACATTTTTAAGGGAATAAGTGGTGGGTTACTGTAGAAATAAATTCCGTTGCATACATCATATCACACAATTACATATATTGTATCATACGAAATGTAAGGGAATAAGGAACGGGTTACATTGCATTTAGATTTTGAAGACACACTAGCACACTAGTGCCTACTATCATTTCTACATTGCAACCAATGCTAAAACGCATTTTTTCCGACCACTACGCATTTACGGGTCAGCTGCGAGCAGCCGAAAAATGTGCCAGTAAAGACAAATTTGCCAGTAAATGACTCTGTTTCTGTATTTGAGAACTCTGTTGTTTTAATGTTTTTAATCTGACACATCTACTTTTCCTATCTAACTGACTCTCATTTAACCCATTTAACCTCTTTTAGCATGACAGAACAAATGAGAATCATCCACAGCTTAGAGCCGTTGGGATCTATTTATTAAATATATTATGTAGAGGTATCAGTACCATGTTAGCCGAGCTTCAATAATCAAAAAATAAATAGATGATACCGTTCTGTGGCTAACGAAATGCTTTTATTTGTGCGAGCTTTCGAGATACACTGATCTCTTCTTCCGGCGATGTTACAATGAATGAAGCATGAATGCTTGCTTCATTAAATATATTACATATACAAAGCCGCCTCCTAACTGAGTTAAACAATGTGTAAACCTTTTGTCAGTCTATAGGTTTAGTGATTATACTGTAGATAATTTGTTTGATACAGTATGCTCAGTATGCTTTACTATAATAAAGATAAAAGCATTGCTAAGTATTCAGGGCATATTATCCAAGGTTTCACGGTTTCTTTTTTTGCCTGGATTTCTTATTCTAAAGAGTACACCAATCTTCTTTGCAATTACATTGATCACAATGACGAAACAAAATTACTTTTGTGTAATATGCAATTTTGGACTTTCTAGTGATGCAAATAATGTTATTTGATATCCTGCCACATTCAAAAAAAAATCACGTTTAGGTTTTGGTAATTGAAGTTAAGCCACTGTTTGAGAAATGCAGAAATTTGTTCAAGTTGACATTTTACGGAGGGTATTCACTATGGTCCTAATAACACACCTGATTCAGTGTTTAACTGTCATAGACTTGAATGATGGGTAACGGGTCACATGCCATCAACTGACTTAAGCGAATCTCCCTCTACTGTATATCCATTATCTTTAACTACCCTTTTGTCTTTGCACCTTTGTTTTAACAGCATTTATTTACACAAAATGTAAAGTGCCATGTGTGCAGTAAGAAGTCTGTGATTTATTTAAATATAGTTTACTGACATAAAATGAAAATTGAAATTCACTGCAAGCATTTTAGGAAGTCAATTTTTTTGGAATAATATTAATTGAACAAGCTTCACTCCTGATCGTATAAAGCAGATTTTGTCTTATGATTTTAAACATGAGAGAATATCATATCAGTATCCATGAAGCCATTTATAATAAAAAAAAGCCATCCTTTTTTCAACTACATAATACAATTTTGCTGAGTAATTTACCATGCCTCACATGAGTGAGTTCCAATGCTACAAACATTTTAATAATTTTGCATTTAAAATGAAATGAACTCGGGAAAGTTATTAACACAGACCAGTAAATGTAAAAATCTGAAATAAACTATATTAAGTATTAAAGAATAACAGTAAAAAACATGTGAATTGGTCTGTGAAGGATAATCCGTGTGAATACCTTCTTAAAAAGTGTTACTTTTCCATGCACTACAGTAATATCTTGCAGCATATTTTGGCTCCAGCACAATGTGTTATGCATCAGTGTTTAAGAGCATATTGTGCAGTGTTATTGCCCTGTCTCTGGAGGACTACAAACTGCATTAGTTTGAATTACCAAATCATAACTTTATGTGCAGCAGTTCCTCCACAAAGACTTTAGCATTTTTATGTCATAATCCCTCTATTATCCCCCCCCTCGCATGCTTTATAACTATTAAGGTATTGAAAAATTCTCAACAGATGTCATCTTAAGATGAATGTTGCTATGCGGATGGGTGTCAAGTCTGGAATCTGGATATTGCTCAACTAAAAATGTCAAGCAGAAAATAGGCAGCTATAAAAATACAAGATATGCCAGAAATTGTTGTTTTCATGTCAGTTTCAACAGAACTTGTAGTGTTCAAAATGTTACCTTGGAGATGATGCAATTTTAACTTACTGAGTTGGCGTTAATAGCCTGATATTGAAGAAAGAAATCATTCAATTTTTTTCTCTCTCCTGTTAATGACATGATTCTGCTCAGTCTATTACATCAGGTCATAACTTTTAAGCTGTTAACAGTTATATATGGGGAAATTAGGGCATTGAGAATCTGGGGATGTTTTGAACAAAATGTCTCAACCAGGGGATGTTTTCAGTAAGAAAAGAAATCAGAAAATGCTTTTTACAATATGTGTGCGAAACAAAATGATAGGAAAAAGCAATATGTGCATCTATTGTATACTGACCCCCCCCCCCCCAATATATATGTTTTTTTTATGACTATACGCGAATGACATATATGATGATACAGTATATGATTTCAAACTAAAGGCATTAATGATATTACTTACAGTAATTTAAAAGATAAAACATGTTTATATAAATCTTCCTAGCAATACATATTTGAGTGCCAGTACTAACTTATAAAACATGCTTCTACCCTTTTTAATAAATATTATATAATTTAAGATATGGTTAACATATCACATAGCTAGAAATACCAGTAAACATATAATATATTATATACTGACTTTACTAGGTGCTAGCTGGAGGTTCATCCCCAATTGGGCAAATGCTATGGTGATTCCAGGGTAGCTGTGGACATGGTTGAAATATAAAGCAGTGTTTAGAAAATCACAATGTCACTATTTCTTCAAATGTCTTCACAAAAAGCTGTTTGCTGAATTATACCTTTAATGCTAATGAGTTACATCTAGAATAAAACATGACTTTTTGGGCAGGGGGTGGGGGGGTTTGTATGGGAGATCAACATGGCCATGGCTCTCTGAAGTTCCATGTCATATCTACAAGTGATCAAGTGGTCTTGTGTCGGGAAGTCCTTGGTGCTCTGGTGCTATAATAATACAATTGCAAAGTGCGGGGAAACGGTTTCCGGTGAGGCGAATCCTGCTTGTGCAGCCAACACAACATAGACAAACTTTTTCTTCCAAGTGCAGGTCTCCTCTAAGACAGCGATACAAAGTAGAGATCTACTCACAATTTCATAATCCAATTCTCCATTTAATGTGACATCCAAGAACAGTGGAAAGATAATGTTTCAGGTCCAAAATGGACCTTACATCAGGTCCCGCATTAACTTCTTTGTCACCTCAAGGAAGTCAGAAGGCATCGTGGCCGAGAGCAAGACCCCCGTTTGTCGTAGTTCGCAGACATTCTTTAGAGCGTAAGCTTCAACAAGAGCCAGCGAGCTCCATCCTATACCGGTGCGGGGACCGGGTATTTATTAACAAGTGTGTTGAATTGTGTTTTATTTACTATTGCTTCATTATAAAGTAGGAAGGTTTTAAACATCTCTCACTGCCATAAGTTAAATACAGCGCTGTTTCACCAAGCGTTGTTTCCTACAGTGAACGCAATTGCATCTGAATAATGCCAGGAAAAATATTACTAGACAATTCAATTTGCATGTTAATCGTGTGCCTTTTGCTTCTAAGGTCCAATGTTTTTTGCACTTGATATAGATACCTCCATGTGTCTTACCATTAATTACAATTTGAAAATATTAATGGCTATTTAAAAATTGGACTTTATCAACAACAGCATAAACTCAGACTGACAAGTATTCATTGGTAGCAGTTGCTATGTGATGATAAAATCTTCATGAACGCGGCAGATATTTTCACATTAATGCAAAATGTCTTCTTTTATAATATTGTCACTCTTCTGATCATTGATGAAATTAAGACATTATGAAAGAAATTTCTGCAAACAAGCTCCCCTTGATGTTTTATTGCATAATAACATTTTAGCATATATATTAAAAAAAGAAATGCAGCAGAAGCCTTATCAGCATCATTTTAGGCATATTTAATTTTCCTTACCAGTGATTGCTTGGACATCATCTATCGTTTCCAATGGGTTTCATATCAATAAGAAAAATAGTGCATTTGTTATCTTGTACTGGTGTATCTTATTGAGCAGCATGTGCATAATAATTGAAAGATAATTTGAGAAATCTGTAAGATCTTTGATTTAATCAGTTTCCTAGCATGCTCTTACCACTGTTAAGCCAATAACAATAAGCAGTCATAAGTTTAACATATTTAGGCAAAAAAGGGAAGACTGTGTAATCTGCAATAACTGCCAAACATACAATTTATTCTACTTCATTAAAGTAGCATATAAAAACAGATATACAGTATGTTAAACTTATATCTTTTTTGGATATCTGACCAGATACCTTGATAAATGGTAATACAAATTTAGGCCGAGAAAAAACATTTTTACCCAGATTTTGTAGGAATACTCTACATAGATTTGTATTCTGAATGAAAGTGAGAAACGTAAAACAAAGAATTCCATAAGGTTCCTATATGAGTTTCTCCTGCACAGCAATACATTACGAAATGTGCAAAACACTTACTGATGCTGGGTAAGGCTACGCTTATAGTGACGGCGACGGTGATGCGACACCGACGGTGATGCGACACCGACGGTGATGTCAGGCTGTGATCGCTGGAAAAATCAAATAGAGATGACTTCCAGTGATCGCAACCAAGCCGTCGCTCCGTCGCGCTTACTATAAGCGCACGCGACGGCTGCAATGCATTTGTTTTGACGCAACGTCGCGTCACTGTCGCCGGCACTATAAGCGCAGCCTTAATCAAAAGAGTTGATAATGGTCAGGAACATTTAAAAAAAAAATTATTATATGACCAAAAGTGTAGAAAACACCACCATAATATGAGCACATGTAATTAAAGTAGAAGGAACATTTTAGAAGGAACAGAAACATTTCAGGCGAACGCTGGCCCTTTTTAAGTTAAGTCTATAGTAATAATTATCAGAGTATTGTCTCTCTGGTAGGAAAGTATGTTGTGTGGTGGTCTGGCTTGAAAGACTGTGTATTACTGCAAAGTGCAGGAGAGATCTGTGACTAACATCTCCCTCTTCTTCTATTTTGCTTTTTGTATCCTTCAGAAGTGCTGACAGTGACAGGTCCTCTTACTTAGAACGTGTTCAATTAATTTAAACAAACATGGTGTCATATATGAACAACATTGGGGTATAGTAAATGCAAAACTATTTCACATTAATCTTTAATACACCACCCCATTATTTTTCTACAGTGTATGCACTGCATTTAAAACATTTTTATGCAAGATACATACATTTGTAAAACTTTTTTATAAGCTAGTGCATGGTTTTATTGCACAAAAATAATGCATGTTATGTTATTTTTTTGCTTTTTTTACATGTTACAAAGCACATTAATCATGAACTTACAGACTGGATCAAAGTTTCCCATTCTGAAAACAATTGTGTTGTACAGAAACTATATGAAACCCATCCAGGAATTGTTTCTATTACTTTACCCCTAATAAACTGACGTACAGTAAGCTAATCGTTTTGCCAAAACTGGTTTTTGGATTTTTACCAAATCATGGGTAAACAAACTAAATAGGGAGGAAAGTGCTAAAATCGTATAATAAAGCATGAGACATACGTCAAATTTCTAGAGAATCGTAAAAACAATTAGGAAACTAAAATAATATAACAAAAACAATACATGAAAAAAGGCATGGCAAGAAACACGTAGATATGAGCTTGGTTTTATGGTTTTGGGTCTAAATAATTTTTGGGTCTTGTAGTGGTCTTTTCTTTACAAACTCAGGTAAACAAAACAAAACAAAATGTAATACACAGTTAACAAATGATTTACCATCAAACAACATATCTCTTGTAGAACTATGATAGTTATTATTACCATACACTTATCTTAAAATCAAAATTGGCAAACATACCAAAAACAAATGTAACCCTGCTTCCCCCATCCCCCAGACTCTACGGTGGTGTCTAGGGTGCATGAGGGCAGATTACATGTGGTGTGGTGAAAATCTGTGAGGAACAGGAGGGCCTGAGCTTCCCGCGATGTTGTGGGGGAGCCAGGACCGGGCCTCTGGGGTGATAGCCTCCATCTTCTCTTAGTGGTGCAGCGCCTCCATCTTCTATACTCCCAGGAATATGGGACAGGACCTGTATAGAAGAACCCCTTGGGTCCCAGGGTAATACCTTCCAATTCACACACAGTCTTTGGTAATAACGAATAGTCTCTTTTATTGACAGATCAGCAATCTCCCAACGGTAGTGGCTTCCAGTAGCCGCAACAACAACAGCAAAGACTTGTTATTATGCCGCTCTCCTTCCACACAGATAATTCCTCCTCCCCTTCCCTCCAAGTCTCTCCTCCGGCAGGATGGTCTGGGCTAGGGCTTCAATACCCCTGGCCCACCCCCGAGGCTATCCTCGTGGTGGGGCTTGGATTCTCCCCATCACCCCTGGCAGTGGGGTGAGGGCATTGGTCCACCAAGTCTATAATTCTATCAGCTCTACTAAAGGACGCTGAATCTTTCCACTCCTCTCTCTCTCTGCTCCTGCACTCTGCGCAAGGGAGACCGCAGTCTCCTCCAACTCCTCGGACCGATCTGCAGGATTCTTCGACTCACGGCATACTAACTGATCTGCATACTCCCGGCATAACTAACCGGCAACTCCAGACTCTCGATATCACTATCAACTAACTCTACTCACCGGAGTTGGCTGCTAAATATAGAGCTAGCCCCGCCCCTCGGGATGTCAGCAGAACCTCCCCTCTTGCTCACGCCTGCAGCAGAGTCCAGGCCTGCATCTACCACTCAGGATAGGGCTATGGATGGGGAAAACCCATGATGATTACTGGTGCCTGATCTTAACAGGACTTACCACAGTAGGAGGAAGATAGGTATAGCCTGTGCTGTTTACAGGGGGCTACACAAAGAATGAGGGTTTCACAACACACAATAAAACTGTATGGAAAATGTACCTACTGCATATGCTCAAAAAGCTTACCACTGTTACACGACTAGCGTTTTGTGAATGTCTTGAAATGTGCTGCATAAACTCTCCCTATGGTGGAATCCAATGGTCCCCACTTGGACCTATTTTTAGCAGACCCATTCTGCGGCGAACCACCTGGGAAACAGCACACATAACATTGTCAGAATACATGGCATAATGAGGTAGTTCAATACAAGTACACCCGGGTACTCCCAACATGGAGAACCCTAAAGATAGTGCCTTGGATCAGGCTTTCTTACCCGCCGTCCATTTTGATCCGTGACAGTCACAGCGAACGACTGAACCGGCCCATGCTCAGGCCTGATGTAACACCGTGCATGAAGATACACCTACCAATGCTTCATATGCGTACTAGCTCACTAATCTTATCCTCATTGTGATACCCTCCCTGACCGAACTTGGTCCGAAGGTATTCCTGGACTGCCTCCCTGAGCCAACTGTCTCGGTTCTCTTCAATTTATCTCATGATGGGCTCAGGCACGTAGGGATACTCATACCCGTGTGACTGCCGGTATCTAGCGACTATGGCCCGGTCAGCTCGACTTAGTTTGGTGAGTGTGTGGTGCCCTGCCCTGCTCGGCAGTACCCAAAATACAAGCTCCTCTGGAGCTACTTCATCGTACAATATACTGGGGCCTTGAGGTACAATACGTTTCTGTTCTATCTCCCTACACCGGTGATCTAACTCATCCTCCATCTCCTGCGGAGTGAAAGAACAAGCCGCCCACCAATGATCTACTACATCGTTCTTAATTAACAAGAACCGCGTACGGTCCATCCCCTCGTGGTATCCGGTGAACAAAGGCGCCCACCATTTGTCGCGGTGTTCGTACTCTGCGGACTGACTAGTGTGTTCTACATCAGACTCTACCTGTGATGATACACCGGACGTACCCGCATCAATAGATCGCGAGCAATCTCTCCTTCCATTGGCATTATAATACCTGGTAGGGTTAATCTTATGAACCACGTTGCTGGTAGACCCAGCCTCTACTGGAGTGTGAGACCCACGGGCCCTCCCTCTAGCTGCAGGAGAAAACAGCACAGGGTTAGGTACAGGTATAACATTTGAATACGGTATCTCCCCATCGGACCCTTCTTCACTCAACTCCCAGTCCCGCAAGTCCTTGGAGTATTTGGGGTATTTACATAATTTATCCCTGGTAGGTCCCGGTGGCACCACTCGTGATGGGGCAGGGGCAGTGGCCGGGGCAGTGGGGCTATGGGCTATGGGCTGGGGCTGGAGGAACGTCCAGGGCATTGTCCAGCAAGTGGGTGACACCACGCCAAAGGAACCGGTGCTTAGAGGCACTCCCCGCCATACTTCTGGCTTCTCGGGAGGGGCCTCGACTCTGTGGGATAGCCGGTGCAATGGCTGAGCCTGTGCTGCGAGAGGAGGACACTCCTCCAGGCCTTCGCTTTACGGTGGAACTGGTAACGACGTCATCAGGATCGCCTGCAGAATCTCCATCCGCTCCGTGGTCACGCACCAGAAGTGCGTCGAGGACCTTCGGGGGCGGTGGCGGAGCATCCGGTACACGGTCGAACAAGTAGGCCTCAAGCCTCTCTTTCTCGTTCGCCGGGATGGCGGTCTGCGCCGGGCGGGAGTAAGGGGGTGGTGGAATCTCCTTACCGCTCCGCTGCTTTTTGATGACATCGGGCTCCTCTAGGATCGTCTCGGTCTCCGTCTCCACCGCACTGGGAGTCACCACAGCGGTGAGACTCTTACAGGCCTCCGGGCCGCACCAGCGCTTGCTGTCGGATGGTCTCCGGACTTGTCTGCTCTCTCTTGATGCCTTTGGGGTGGTTCGCCGGTAGGCGCATCGCCACCGATGTCACACCAATCTCATCCTCTGAAGAAATCACGATCGGTTCCTCCGCTAGGGAGTCACCTGGTTCTTCGGCGATACAACCAGTGGGTATAGGTAAGAAGTGTTCTCGCTCTGGTACCCCCACTGCGGTCGCGCTCTTCTCTGTTGCCAGCTCGCTTAGTTTAATAGCGAGCGGAGCCCAGGTTCCTCCCGATATGGTATAACGGGGACCCAGGGCAGTCTTTTCTTTACCTTCCGCCATCTCCGTCAAGGTTCCCGGAGAGGCACCCCGCGGGGTTCCGAACAAAGGCCATGGCTCGTTTGGCCAAAGATAAAATGCGCCACATTGAGGGCATCGGGCCCTGGTGCTTGGTACCGCGCCCGGTATCCCGCAGTGGACGCACAAACACGGATGTATTCGTGCTCTGCTACCTCCACTACCAGTAGGCCTCCTGGTAATTGGTAGATGGAAGTACTCATCTCGGACATAGCTCGTTCAGGGTGAGAACAGCTCAGTGTTCCAGCTCCTTGCTCCTCGAATGCCAGACAAAAGTGACGCTTTTCGCTCAGGCTTCCGGTCCCTCCCTTCGCTGGGGAGGACTCTCCTGATAGGCTCTCCTTGGGCCCCCTCCCTCTGGTGGAATCCAGAGGTGGGATCTTTTCTTCATCAGTGTGACGTGGCCTGGCCTTCTGACCATTCACGGCACAGGTGGGTTTGGCTTTCGGCTTTCCTTACAAAGAATCCGGGTTTGGCGCCAAAGTATTAAACATGTCCCGCCACATTCTCCTAATAGTCTCTGTGCACAACGCACGTGCTTGTTCCAGGCTTGGCGGGAACCGCCATTTTAGATCACTGTCCTTGCTCCACGGAGCACATGTAGGGATGGCCGACATCTTGGACGAATCCTCCAAACGCCCATGTGCCCTATCCTCAGTGTCTAACGGGTATCTCGTACCTAAAATACACTGACTGACTGTTAACTGTGTACTCTGCATCTTGTTTCTCACTAAATTGAGGTGGCTTGTACCCCAGGCTCAGCAGAACTCCTCTCCTCCATGCACTGTACTCGATGTCTACCATGCAAGTGTTCTGTGGGTGATAGCTATGGTACCTCTTTTCTAGGTACTCATAGCGCGGGCCCTGGTTAACAAGCTGACCCCCCCAGTTGCCTCACGCTACCTGCCTCAAGGGACTCGGTCAGCTCTAACTATTCACCCTTCCTACGCCACCTCCTATGGGCGCCCATCCTTCTCCAACACTTGTACGGAGAGTGCAACTCACTCTGCCCGTTCCGCCTTGCTATAAGCCGGTCCTGTTCTGACATATCTCTCAGCAGTGCCTCCAAATGTAACCCTGCTTCCCCCCATCCCCCAGACTCTACGGTGGTGTCTAGGGTGCATGAGGGCAGATTACATGCGGTGTGGTGCATTCCTGTGAGGAACAGGAGGGCCTGAGCTTCCCGCGATGTTGTGGGGGAGCCAGGACCGGGCTTCTGGGGTGATAGCCTCCATCTTCTCTTAGTGGTGCAGCGCCTCCATCTTCTATACTCCCAGGAATATGGGACAGGACCTGTATAGAAGAACCCCTTGGGTCCCAGGGTAATACCTTCCAATTCACACACAGTCTTTGGTAATAACGAATAGTCTCTTTTATTGACAGATCAGCAATCTCCCAACGGTAGTGGCTTCCAGTAGCCGCAACAACAACAGCAAAGACTTGTTATTACGCCGCCCTCCTTCCACACAGATAATTCCTCCTCTCCTTCCCTCCAAGTCTCTCCTCTGGCAGGATGTTCTGGGCTAGGGCTTCAATACCCCTGGCCCACCCCCGAGGCTATCCTCGCGGTGGGGCTTTGATTCTCCCCATCACCCCTGGCAGTGGGGTGAGGGCATTGGTCCACCAAGTCTATAATTCTATCTGCTCTACTAAAGGACGCTGAATCTTTCCACTCCTCTCTCTCTCTGCTCCTGCACTCTGCGCAGGGGAGACCGCAGTCTCCTCCAACTCCTCGGACCGATCCGCAGGATTCTTCGACTCACGGCATACTAACTGATCTGCATACTCCCGGCATAACTAACCGGCAACTCCAGACTCTCGATATCACTATCAACTAACTCTACTCACTGGAGTTGGCTGCTAAATATAGAGCTAGCCCCGCCCCTCGTGATGTCAGCAGAACCTCCCCTCTTGCTCACGCCTGCAGAACGAAGATAGGTATAGCCTGTGCTGTTTACAGGGGGCTACACAAAGAATGAGGGTTTCACAACACACAATAAAACTGTATGGAAAATGTACCTACTGCATATGCTCAAAAAGCTTACCACTGTTACACGACTAGCGTTTTGTGAATGTCTTGAAATGTGCTGCATAAAATTTGTTGCAGTTTTCTTAGATTTTGCATTTTCTCAACATATTTTGCAAAGGTTTACATTGCGTAGAAATTTTCAAATTTCAGAAGAGTTTTGACACCATCAGAATTGATAGAAAACGACAGTATACGGTTTAAAGGTCCACATGACAATGTACTTTTAATTCTTGTTAAAATAATAAATTGCGAAGTTTGCTGATTTTCTCAACAAAAAAATTTAAGTTAGATAAATCGATTTCTGGATGTCTGTCCATGATTGGGATTAAACATGTTAAAAGGAATAGAGGAGATGTACTGCACAGATGATCCTTCTTCAAAAGAATGCCCTTGGATTATAAGGTTGAGGTGCCTAGAACCTGTTTTACGCAATAAGGGTTATTCATTAAATTGTCAGTCTGGCACTACAGCACAAAAACTGCCTTTGAATTCAATGGGATAGTCTTTGCGGTAGTGCCTGATTGGCACTATCACACTTTAAGGAAAAACACCCATCAAATCTCATAATTCTTCTACGTTTTTATGAATGTATATTCTTTATTTTAAGGGTAATTATTGTTTCTTTTTTTCTTTCCTAGATGCAGTATGCACATTACCATATTAATATTAATGACAACCACCGTTACACTTAATATATGCCCAGCAACCAGATATTGTCTGCTTCTGGAACCAAATAAGAAATGTGCGTCGGATTGTTTTTGGCATTCCAATACATGCACCTGTCATTCAACCAATTATTTCCTGCATCAAATAATATGTGTTCAAATAATATGTGCAACTTGGGTATCATCTCCGGTAGAATTTTACATAGAATTAATGGATTTACATTTTCCCATTATGAAATGATCATGCCTTTATAGCTAGTCTCTAAGATATCTTGTTCCACCATGTACCAGTCTGCCCTCACTGGCAGTAAGCCTTGGTAAGATCAGGCCAGCCAGTACTTATCATGGAGTTTCCCCACTCCCAGCAGTGCCCTTGAGTGACAGGGGGTGTGGTGGAACCAGGCCTGGGTTCACCCAATCCTGGGTCAGACCTGGTGCCCTCCTCCTGGCTGTACTTAAGGGGAGTGCAGCCCAAATTTAGTCAGTGCCTCTCTCCCTTGAGGTAGGCAGGTCACACACAGGTTGCTTGAATACTCGCCTTCCCTGTTCCTCTTCCCCTTTGGGGAGAGTGAGTGTGCACCTTCCCCTGATACTGATAGAGGATCAGGGAAGAGCAATGAATGCTGCGGGGGCCCTTGACCCGTACTGCAGGTCCAGGGACAATCCTACAGCTGGATATAACACCTGAGACTGCATAGGGCAGAGGCCTGCTGTGACTGCAATGAGCTGAACAGAATAAACCAGTCCAGTTATTATACATCCTGCAAGGTGTGTGATCTTTTTGGGAAAGGAGAGGGGATTGTCTTATACTGCAGGAGATCACATCCATACATCTGGAGCCTGCGGAAGTTGGAGGCGCTATACCACTGGAGATCTATGTCGGGTATGTACCCCAGAAGTTTGACTTGTGTCCACACAAACATCGGTGGACGACTCAGCCCTCCTGCTTGCCAATAGGTAGCCTGCACCACACACACTGTAATGGCAGAATCTCCCATCGGGTGGGGGAAACACCGTTACATAGTTATGCTTTCTTTTTTTATTTTATGTTTTTGCAGGTTCTTTAGCTTAATTAAGAGTGGCAGACTATTACTTACTTACTTACAGCCTCTTCACCCACAGATGGGTATAGGCGACTTCCACGGGCTGACTATTAGTTTTTCATACCATACTTGATATATTTTCACAATTAATTTGTATACTTGAAGTGGATGCTAATTAATTTTATTTGATTTTGCATGGGTTTTCTTGTTTTAGAGGGAAAAAGTTAGAGATGCAGTATTATTTACTACAATGCTTTAAAAAATAAGAGATTTTTATCCTTTGTTGGTGGTACAGTACCTCATTGTAACTCTGTTTTTGTATATTCGCCACAATTTTTCTGAGAAGGATGAGTTATGGCAGGTGTATCATTGTTTCCAGCATAGAACTAGAATGTACACCATGAAGAGCTTTCATTTGCAGGTTGAAAAGGCAGAAATAAAACAAAACAGATGTGTACAAAACAATTTGGATATAAAAAAGTAAATGTAATCATTGAACACCAACAACACTGTGAAGTGTCAATTATCTGTTAATGTGTGTTTTCATTTTCTTTAATATACTTTAATTCTGTGTTGATTGAAACTATACTGTCTTATGATACAGATTCTGCTTTAAATTTTAGATGTACTGTATGTGACTTGCAAAAAATTTGTGAAAAATGTTAGCCTTAATCTTCTTTCAATTGTATGTTATTATTGATTTTTTTTATGCAAGGCATGTGTTGGTATACTGAATTAGATATAATTGGTCCACATATTTGTCATCTGCTAGAGTGCTCCGTTCTCTCATGTCTATACTGCTAACTACTACTATCATCTTTTGCTAGAGCAGCCTACACCGTCGTCATCATAGTGGTCATCGTCATCATCACTATTACTGCTTAGTCCACCAATCACTCAATCAACTACCAGGAATCGAGTTTTCCCTTTTTATCATACTACTTATGATTAGGATTGGTCATCACTTACCCGACGAGTCTCCTATGAGTCTACACTTTTCCCCAGCTCACAATGGTACAGCAAAAACAACAGGTGACTGCACCTTCATCCTCACAATCTACTGTATGTAAATAAAATTCCCCACTCTTGAAGATCTTGATAAAGAGAAAGGAAGATACCATCTGTCCTGATTTAAAGATCCAGAAGGTGCAGGTGGATTTTTTTAGATGGATATATTGTATGTTGCTGCTGTTAACATTCTAGAATCTATGCTGCTCCTCCCCATACTTGTGCTATCTCTGGAATTCCCACCACCAACATAATTATCATCATTATACTCCTCTCTCTTCTCTTTCTTCTTTCCTCCTCCTCAGTTTTATGTTATGTAATACTGTGTTCAGCTGATCAGACTAATAAAATGTCCTCTCGGCAGTGTCATGGACTGTTAATGATGATGACAAATGATGTGACATTGGCTGCAATTGCCTAGCTATTTACTCTTTCTGAAGCTTACAGTTTCTGAAGATGGTGTTGCTAGTGGCTGATGGGATTCTGAGTAGAGATGGATAAAACTGTCAAAATAAATTTCGCAGAATTTTCCGAGCTTTCCATTCAAAATCAGTTCAGTAGTGTAAAATCCCTTGTCAGATTGTTCCAGTTTCAATCTGTAGGGATCCATTTAAAAAAATGGATGGAGGCTGGATCACATACAAACATTTATTATTTACCGTGGCAGTACAATAAAAACATCCTTCAGGAGCAGGAGCACTCTAACGCGTTTCGCGCAACCAGCGCTTTGTCAAAGAGTAACTATACTCATTTTGATAGAATATATATAGCAGTCCTGATGCCGGTTGCTAACGCCCACTGTGCACGGACATAACTGCACCCAAAGAAAAAGGGAAACCAAAACTAGTCACGCCATAGCGAGTGAATAAAAAAACAACAAACAAAACAAAATAAATATTATTAAACATAATCTAAGATGTACTGATTGAATGATGTAATGAAAGCATATTAAATGGATAATAGAAGCAATATATCGTCAGTTGTTGGAAATTATTAAATGCTAATATTAAGAAGTATTACCTTATGTATGATGGAAACAATCAAACAAGTACCCATAACAACAGATAAGTTTGTGTGTGTGTGTATGTATTTATATATATATATATATATATATATAAAAGTTTATTTTAATCAATTCAGGAACTGACAGTTTAGCAAGTTATGTCAACATCATGTTTTTAACATACAACAAACATAAACAATGATTATATATATATATATATATATATATATATATATATATATATATATATATATATACAGGCATACCCCGCTTTAAGTACACTCACTTTAAGTACACTCGCGAGTAAGTACATATCGCCCAATAGGCAAACGGCAGCTCACGCATGCGCCTGTCAGCACGTCCTGAACAGCAATACTGGCTCCCTACCGTACCGAAGCTGTGCGCAAGCGGGGAGACTATAGAGCCTGTTACAAATGTGTTATTTACATCTGCACGTAACGATTGCAGTACAGTACATGCATCCATAAGTGGGAAAAGGTAGTGCTTCACGTTAAGTACATTTTCGCTTTACATACATGCTCCGGTCCCATTGCATACGTTAATGCGGGGTATGCCTGTATATACACATACAGAAGAAACACACAGCGCAAATCTAAACAGTTTGTTCCTGTGGGGGAAAATATACACACCACTATGTAAGGCCAATGTAATGAGTGGGGTACATACCCTGGTTCACCTCTAACCCTACACACTGCAGCTAGTTTAGGTCTGCGGCTCCACAATCGCCGCCTTGGAGATCTGTAGAAGAGTGACCTAAGCGCAATTGGAACAGGGAAGAGAAAAAACACAGAAGGGGGATCATAGGGCAGTATATCTATATATGCATAAATATTAGGATGGTAAGATATGCGCTTACACTGATCGGATAAGTAAGAGCCTGTAGTCCTCTCAGGGACTCACGAATGTAGCTGTAAACTGCTTATCTGGAAACTGCTGGATCTTCCAAAATTCTTCTTTACAGGCAATCAGCTGCAGCTACTCCAGGTGCTCCTCGTCTCAGGCACTCATGTCTCACTATGGGAGAATCTCACAAGAGGGGGGGGGGAAGGAGGGGGGGGGGAGGAAATAATGGAAGGGAACAAGATAGTGTAAAACCTTTTTAATCTAAAAAGACTATTTAAAAATATGGGTGATCAACTCACATTCTGTGAGAAAATAACAGGCAGTAGAGAGTATTTAGCGAGTCTCTCACACTCGTGCAGAATAGCCGGTTACCAGTCCTCTCCGCAGTCTCTGCAACTTCCGTACCACGTGATCGAGCGTGGCGTGTGACGCTGCGTGTGACGCGGCCCAGCTCTCGCGATGTTACAGTCTGTCTATGCAGGGCATCAAATGCCGGAACTCCTCGTGAATGATTCAAACAGGCTCCACGGCGTCTCTCCTTCACTGCTGCTAATCCAAGCTGGCCCTACGCGTTTCTCCCAGCGGGCTTCGTCAGGGGCTGCTAATTTGTTTTTTCTCTTCCCTGTTCCAATTGCGCTTAGGTCACTCTTCTACATATATATATATATATATATATTATATATATATATATATATATATATATATATATATATAATCGTTGTTTATGTTTGTTGTATGTTAAAAACATGATGTTGACATAACTTGCTAAACTGTCAGTTCCTGAATTGATTATAATAAACTTTTGTGATGAACTTACAACACCACAAATGATTATCTGAATTGGTACTATCATATTATTTGTATAGTTTATAAGATGAAACGAATTGTGGGATGAAAAAAAACCTTATGATCCTCATAGGTGATTAACCCCAATATTTGAAAGATGAATGATTACCAATATAACCGTCATAATGACATAGAATGTAGTTGCATTTTTTTAAAACAGATATGCAATTGGATTCTTTAACATGTATATATAAATATATATATGCACCATCAAAAGAGAGTTTTAAATTTTTCATAGTTTTATACATTTTAAACTTATAATCATATATATAGCCAAAAAAGAATATCACTTGTGAGAACATTCACATGTCTTAGACAGGTCTGAAACCCTGCCTTTCAACCATTATCACCAAGCATACAGTTGATGCATCGCCATTTACACCGCTTTTAAGCACAGCATGGGATTAGCAAAGCAAGTACAAACCTCTCACAGACATGTTTCAACCTTGATGGGTATCATCATTGTGAGGTTGGTTTATACTTGCTTTGAAATATTTCTAGTCTTGGTAGGTTTACCATATATGTTTTAAGTTATGGTGGGTGGAAAAAGATGTTATATCTCTGGCGCCCTGCACATGCAATTATGCAACAAAAAGGATATATACAACCAGGACTGGTGACTGTGTCAGATCCAGGGATGTACTCCAATCTATGAATGCATCATACATGAAATGAAAACAGATAAAAGCACATAGCATAATACTGTATGGTGAATATAAAGTAATCTATAACATAGATTTATCAGGAAATAAAATAAATAAATAAAATTAATATCAAAAACAAAAACAAAAAAAACAAAATGCTGAGATGAACAACAGGTGACTGATATAAAAATAACACATTTAATAAACAATACACAATATGGACACACATACTGTATATAACATTTTAGTAGATAGATAGAATGAAACGGGTCCCTCTGGTGGATCTGCTGCTATAGCTGAAATAACCACTTACCAGATGTAAAATGGTAACCAGCAGTAGATATTCAGAGAGTATCCCCTCTCATCTGTGGTTTGTCAGCTCCTGGCGTCTCTCCTTGGCATCAGTAGCATGCTGGTCTTCAGCGGCTGCTTGCGGATGGAGCTCCCCCCTGATCTCGCGGAGTTAGACCTCTGGTGCGTGATCAGCTCAGGAGTATGGAACTGCAATCGCAGATTCGCCTTGAACCTGCTCGACGAGGCATGTAAACGGTAATAGCAGATTCGCTATGCTCCGATCGAAAGGAGGATAGGACAGTGCAGTTGTCGACGGTAGTCAGCAGTAGAGCCAGCGGGACCCACCCTATGCATTTCGGAAGACACAGTTTCCTTCCTCAGGGGTGCAGCAATAATAATCAAGTCCCTGTGTGTCCACGTATTTATAGTTCAAAGTAAAAGGTGCAGTACACCTGTTAGTAGTCCCAGACATGCGCAGTAATGGTAATGCAAAGCTACTTGGTATCTCAGCAAATATATTTATATATATATTATTAAATATATAATCAGCTTCTCCATTTTGGCTTTATTTGTGTTAAATAAATCATGACATGGTGTAATATGTCATGTGTTGTTCATCTGAGGTTGTATTTGCCTCCTTTTAAGACCTGCTAAGGAACAGATGATTGTTATTATGTCCTCATATGTAAAACCATGGAATTCAAAGAGGGTGTACTTTCTTTTTCACATGACTGTATATCATCATGATGGATAATATTAATCAACATATACAGAAAGAAAAAAGACATATAATTTATTGGAAAAAAATGGATATAGCAGAGAAACGATACTAATTTAGGAAATGTTTTAATTCCCAGTCTATATTAAGGCCATAATGGGCCAATGTATTTAAAGTCTTAATCCAAAACATTTCTTTCTTGTTTAGAGTACTCTGACGATCAACTTTCCAAATGGGTAGGGGAATCTATTCAAGTCCGATGAAGGTGAAAGAATTTATGTCACCATTGGGACATTCAGAAAAATGTCTCGAAACGGGAAATGGATATCCTGTTTCCTGATGGCTCTTAGGTGTTCCATGATTTTCACCTTCAGCGGTCTGATAATCCTTAAAATATATTCTTTGCCGTATATTATACACAAGTCAATTTGTAAATGACAAAATTACTATTGCAAGTAATATTTTTTTTTACTACTGCTGTTCTTTTCCCCTATGGGAGTTTTTTGACTCTTTGACAAAGTGCACATACTGCACGAAAAGCGTCAGAGGTTCCCTTCGAGACTCTTGTTTTTACCCAGTATGTTGTGTGACAAACGCCCCTTTTTTGTAGCGCTGACGTCTGTCTGGGATCTTCCCGACACAGTCTTCTAGGGTTAATTATACGAATAACCGGATCATACAAAGCATTAACTTGTTTAACTCAGGCTTCTGCCTGCTTTATTTTCATCCCAGTAAAGGACTGCAGCTTTAAAAGGTGTAGGCAGGACGCACTCAGATATTAACCTTCAGCGGTTTACTCATATCACTGTTATAATATTTCACACACTGTCACTTGTAGAAACAAAAATAAATCATATAAAGAAGTGTCCAGGCAAATCCTCTGGTATTGCGATACTTGAAGGGGGCGTCCTCCCCAAACTGGATGCAGGGGAGCAGCGATACCCCCAGCCTCCAAACTCTAAGAAGAGAGACTGAAAAGCAACCCTCTCTGCTCTAAATACTGTACCTGTTCTAGTGATTTGGAGAATAGGTGAGGGAGAACTAGACACATTGTAAACTGTGGTCTGGATTTTCCATCCACCAGCCTGAGTAAATGTGAAGTTTTGGAACGGATAATTTTGCACTATTCCTGCACTTCCTGACCTAAAACCAGGCAGAAAGCTGCTTAATATCTTTGGACGATGGCACAGTTGCTATACGTTCAATAAACTCTTTTTGATATCGTGAACCAGCATCCGCCACACTTCCTTTATTTGGAACGCACCATCCATCGTTTGATACGCTGTGAACCGCCATTATCCTTCTCACGCTGGGAGGAATCCTTCTTCACTTCTACATTGGGCTGAGAGCATGCTGCATCCAGGACTTCACAAACGAAAGTCGTGAGTACCCTCATCGGATCCATTACTGCATTTTTAGAGGTCTAGCTCCAAAGGTTTATGGACTTTTAGATTTATGGGTTTGGTCTCCATTATCATATGGATATCCTTACATCCGAAGACGTCTACAGTATCTACCATTTATATACCCTCAATTGTGAGCATCAATGACCAAACTTTGCCATTACTCACATTTATTTACTGGTTTGATCAACGAATGTATATTCATAACCAAGAAGATTATTATCACTGAGATGCAGCTCTTTGGAATTTTCTTGCGCACTGGATCAGCAGATTAGTCTCCGTTTTCTTCTTAAGGCCATAATGGGTCAATGTATTTAAAGTCTTAATCCAAAACATTTCTTTCTTGTTTAGAGTACTCTGACGATCAACTTTCCTAATTGGTAAGGGGATCTATTCAAGTCCGATGAAGGTGAAAGAATTTATGTCACCATTGGGACATTCAGAAAATGTCTCGAAACGGGAATCGGATATCCCGTTTCCTGATGGTTCTTAGGTGTTCCATGATTCTCACCTTCAGCGGTCTGATAGTCCTTCCAATATATTCTTTGCCGCATACACAAGTCAATTTGTAAATGACAAAATTACTATTGCAAGTAATAAAAAAATGTACTACCGCTGTTCTCTTCCCCCATGGGAGTTCCTTCCGAATTCTATGAGTACAATCCATGGATTTCTGTAATCCAATGGAGAATTGTAAAAGTAATAACCGCGGATTGCGGAATCCGCTGGAGGATTAAAAAAAATCCTCCAACGGATTGTGGAATCTGTGAATTGGATCGTAAGTGATAAAATAAAAATCTGTTAAGTCGAATCGCTCTTTTTGAGCCTGATTTGTGGACCAAAGGACCTGCTCGATCCGCTGTGGATCCAAATCCACCCCCAAAAATGTTCCCAATGGTGTGCTTTTTTTTGAAATATAGAATATATAGGCGTGACAATGCTCATTTTTGGTGTTCTGCTAATAATAAGAATGCTAGTGCTACTTGTTGTGTGGCCATGGCTGCCTGCTGCTCACAGAGTGATTGACGATCATGTTACTTATCAGATTCTTTACTGTTCCTATCACTAACACCATTAACATTTTTAGTAGCACCAAGGATCCCATCAACTCTTTCACTACCATAAGTTTATCTTCCCATTCCTCCTTGTTCTGGCTGTCTGGGCACTGTACAGTACCACGCTATATCACCTTCATCATTATCTGCCTCCTCCATCCCTGTCTCAATTCTTTCCTCAGAAGTCCCTTCTCCATCCATCACCTCAGAGTCTTAAGTCAGCTCAGCATCCATCATTTCATGTTTTGCTGAGGAAATGTCTCTGACTCTGACTCTTCCCCCACGAGTAGTTTTGCTGGTGCTCTTTCTCACTCAGAGTTAAAGGCCTGGTCTGATTCAGAAAAATACTCCTCCTCTCTGTCTCTATGGCCAGGAAACTATCAGCCTTAGGGCCTCATGCAGTAAGCGACGATTATGTGAAATCGGCAAGCTTATCGATTAGTCATGTTATTGGCGTTTTTCCCTCTCCGTATGCAGTAAGTGCCGAATACATTCAAAATCAAGCCGAAAACAAATCCGACCACTCTCACGATGATGAGCCGATCACACACAGGTGTATCGGCGTGCGTGGCGGGGTGCTGTTAGGTTGCACAATCACAAATCTTGCTGAATCAGGCGAAACAAGCATGTATTTGATTGCGCGCCATATTTAAAGGCAACGTGTACTGCTAATCATTCTCTGTGTTGTTGGGAGTGAGAGAGAGAGAGACGCACAGAGCTGGACGATTGAAGATTTGCATATTGACTGAGAGACTTGTTGTGTATTGGGTGAGCTTTGTCCTTTGTTGTTTTGTTTACATCTTTGTCTTGTTTTATATGTGGAAGTGGTTCGTGTGATTGCCTGTACATTTCTTGTCTGTTTTTTGTGAGTGCTGGAAGTATGCCCGCAAAGCGTGGGAAGAGTGATGCTGGTGGGAGTGGGACTGCTACTCGTGCGAGTACGCGTCGGAGTGAACGTTCTGTTCAGGGGAGTGATGTTGCTGGTGCACCGAGTGGTGTTGCTGAGAGTGGGAGTGCTGTTGCTGGGAGTGGGAGTGTTGGTGCTGCGAGTGGTGTTGCTGGGAGTGGGAGTGCTGTTGCTGGGAGTGGGAGTGCTGTTGTTGGGAGTGGGAGTGCTGTTGCTGTGAGTGGGAGTGCTGGTGCTGGGAGTGCTGGTGCTAGGAGTGGGAGTGCTGGTGCTGGGAGTGCTGCTGGTGGCGCAGTTGCTGATGGGGTGGATGGTGGTGGCGTGCTTGCTGGTGGCCAGCTTTTGGAGGCTCTTCCATTGGAAGAAGGAGAGTCTAGTCAGCACCAGCCAAGCTCTGACCCTAAACCTGCTCGGAAGAAACGTGTGGAGAAGCCACGTAATCCTCGCTTCAATGACCAGGAAAATACAGCTCTTGTCACTGGCATTCTGGAGCACTATGACAGTATCTATGGACATTTAGTAGGTAAGTGTACCTTTACATTTATTATTCAAATACATGTGATCCTAGGTCATCTGAGTTTTGTTCATATGCAAATATGGGTACACAATATCTTTCTATGTTCATTAGTGTGGAAACACAGCTTTTTATCATGCCTTACAAGGACAAATAAACACAGGCGGTCAATTTGCCAGAACTGCATACAATATGAATGCAACCTTGCTTACATGTATAGGTTTAGTAGTGAATGCTCATGTGCTTCACATATTACACATAAAACAGCATGTTTGCTATCTCTTGGAACAGCTAGCAGTGTAGGAAACTGGTGCTTATATTATTATTAATTCACCTCATATCTTTTATATGTTTTTCAAGGGCGGACAAGTGCAGCAAGCAAAAAAGAAATGTGGGACACAATAGTCATTGGTGTCAATGCCTGTGGGAATCGTGTCAGGGACAAGTATCATTGTCGGAAAAGATTTGATGATATTAGGTCCAAATTGAAAAAGAAAATACAACACCAACGCGTGCATGCTACTGGCACTGGAGGTGGGCCCACACCACAACATCTCATATTGACTCCATTGGAGGAGCTGCTTCGGCCAAAATTACTTACCGTCGTCGTGGAAGGTTTGGCTGGTGACCGTGACATTGGAATTTATCCGTCACAATTTCCAGCAGGTGATAAATATTACTGTACTAGGCGTGTCGTTGCTTACACTTATTTTGCATATTTACACTGCTTTTTATACTGTCTTCACAATATAAGCATACCTGCATCTATATATGTATATGTCTGATTCTGTATATATATATATCTCAAAATAGACATATATGTAGTAGTCCTACTAAAAGCAGTAACTAATATAGCACGTGCCATTGCGTGCTCATTTACATGTGAATTCCCAAAATGCATAGCTGCAGTGGAAGCAATTGATGGTGGGCGAAGATGGGGAACAACAGGGTAGTACACATGTGTAACACATGTTAATCAGAAATTATTACTAGCTACAGGTACAGAACAGAAATATGTAGAATATTATTGTGTATTTTATTTATTTTACTCCGACAAACATGACATTACTGCCTATTTTAAGCATGCATCAAATATATTGCATGCAACGGCCTACAAACATCACTTGCACTAACACATCTATAGTTGTTTATGAAAAGGTCCATTTTTGCTTTAATTCATATACAGACAGCATAATGAGGCACACGTATCATATTTTATGTCATTGTTTTCATAACTTAAAAACTGCACACGACTATTTAGCTCATCTACCATTGTGTTAAAGCAGCTGCAATTAATATCTCATCACAGCATACACTTCAACAGAGGGGGTGGGGTTCAGCACACACACTAATTGCAGCCTCATTTTAGGGTCAACTTAGTTCACACCATTTTCACCTGTTTCAAGTAATTGAAAGGTGTGGCTGATTAGGCTTTTTGTGGAAGGGAATACCGTTATTACAACCTGACTAGCACAACTGAAGTTAATCACACTCATTTGAAAGCTTCACTTTAGCTACTAAATGCCCCAACAACTCATTACTTATCAAAGCGTACGTCACACATTAGTTCACTCATATCTATAGTTGAACTACTATCAAAGACACATTATCACACACTGCATGTGTTGTCTTGTTGAGTCACAGCCACATTCAGGTGTGCCACATCTTCGATTAATGTACCACACATATCCTCTACCAAAAACAACACTTTTTGCAATATGACCACCTTCATGATAACCATTGTGAATGGTCATCTCATGATAGTTATGTACATTATGATACTGATATCACTACACAACATATGATTTTAAGGTACAAATTTAATCTATTTATCCTCACGCATTACTGCAGAAACATAGTATGTTGTATGTTAGGGAACTCAAAACTTCTAAGTACACAGGCATGTACAGTGTTATTACAACTATTTATGTTCACTTTCACACACATTTTCGGTTAAGGAACTGATGTTGTTAGTTAATCATAAATACAGAACATACAATAAGTGTTTGTTCAATATTTACACATGTAAATGTCAAACTTATGTTATTGTTATATATAGTTGCCCCTGGAGGACATGTGTCACCTGAGATGGAACAAGTGTCTTCACCTGGGTCAGCCAGCTCAACACAACTACAAGGTGAGTGTATCAGTTGGTGGCCATATAATATGTGCTCTTCTATATGTTATGTTGTCATGTTCATTATTTGTTTTGCACATCTTCTTTAAATAGGATTACTTAGTGTCAGTGAAAATTAAGTGTAAGGCAACATGTATTGTGTTAGTGATGTGAACTATCATGTAGGACTTCTGAGTTTAGAGCAACTTTTCATTCATTCATATTTCATACTGAGTCCAAACATTATTCGTAAGTCAAGGTAGTTTTTAATGTGAGGTTATAAAACGTATGCTAACATGTTAGGTGTTACTTAGGACACAGTACAATTACATAGTAACACAGCATACATTAACATGCCATTTAATAATGTGTACATTTCTTTTTAGAACATCATGGTGATGAGGATGATGAGGATGATGAGGATGACGCCGCAGAAGAGACTGAAATACAATCAAGTGACCATGAAGAGGTGCCAATAGAAACTGTTGTACCGCCAAATCGTCCATCAACTTCCACATACGATGCAATTGTAGCTTCAGAGGGAAAAATAGTGGACGCAGAAAATCGTCGCCATTCAGACATGATGACAGTGCTGGAAAGGATGATTGGACTGCAGGAAGAAACAGTATCACAATTGGCACATCTCCACAGAGTCTTCATTGAAGTGCCTAAACAGTTGCAAAAAATCAACACCTCATTCGAAGCATTAGTTGTTCAGCAAACCCAAGCTAATTACTGGAGAATGACTAATGTACCCCAATTCAACACCTCACAGGCTGGATCATTACATGCTGGCCACTTCTCACCACATTCATCTGATCTTCAGTCACCAGGTCCCAATGTTACCGGTCAAGTAGCACACATTGGTGTGCAGGTTCCTGACGACATCCTACCGCTGCCATCTGTACTATATCACCAGCTGACACCTACAAAGGAGGCCACAAAAACACAACAGCACAAGCAGTTAGTACTGACCAGGAAAGATGAAACGGACCAACCATGTGTTGTGCACGGTGTACCAACTTGCTCACATGTGTCACTGCCCACAAGCCCTGTTGGTGAACAGTCACTGCCCAAAAGCCCTGTAGGTGAGTCACTGCCCACAAGCCCTGTAGGTGAGTCACTGCCCAAAAGCCCTGTAGGTGAGTCACTGCCCACAAGCCCTGTAGGTGAGTCACTGCCCAAAAGCCCTGTAGGTGAGTCACTGCCCACAAGCCCTGTAGGTGAGTCACTGCCCATAAGCCCTGCCCGTGAAGTGCCAGAGGCCACTCAAAGTGGCTCTGTTGTGGCGAAAGTTGGTGGCAAACGAAAAAAAAAAATGCAAGAGACAACAAGCAGGCCTGTTACTCGGTCACAAAAGGAACAAAAAAAATAAATGTTATAATTCACTCAATATGTCTCTGCCCTTGTTTTGTTGACTTCACATTATCTAATTAATATTGTATGTATGCTGAAGACTGTGTTGTTTCCAAACTTTCAACTATGTTCTTGTACACGTGAAGTTTTGGAAATGTTAACACTCAATTAATGAATAGTGTTATAAATATTTATGTATTAATCGTCTGTTCAGTAATGGTCCACCTGGAACCAGTTGCAAAGTTTAGAGAAGCTGCCATTGACTTTGCAGCAAAACATTGCATTTGGGTGTGTTAATTGATGTAAGAATTGCATATGCATATTAGTCACATGCAATTATAAAAACACCTAAGTAACTGCAAACATCTTTCTTGTACGTGTACAGCAGGATTATGTGTAAATTATTACTTACCTTTGCCTTGCTTGGGCATTCTAATTTTGTCCTTTAATCATTTGTGTGTTCTTGTTTCAATAACATCTCAGAATGTATAATAATATATACACACACACACACACACACACACACACTGAGTGTGTGTGTGTGTGTGTGTGTGTGTGTGTGTGTGTGTGTGTGTGTGTGTGTGTGTGTGTGTGTGTGTGTGTGTGTGTGTGTATATATATATATATATATATAGTACTATATAAACTGGTATACATGTATTTTACAAACTAATACACTTCATGCTTCCTTGTGAAAGCACACTATTTTAATAATACAGGCCTAATGTTTGAGAAATATCCTAAGTATGAGACTCTAACAGTATTGTGCTTAAACAAATGTTTATTACTTCATTCAATCATGTTTCTCACCATTTAAATAGGTTTCATACAAGGTATACTTACTGCCATCAATGTTGTGTGTACTCCTGCAATATTAAAAAAAAATATATATAATATATAAATATATATATATTTTTATAAGAGAGATATATTTATATATATATATATATACACACGTATTTAAACTCATGCAGACAGGGAGTTAACCAGACTTTCACATACACACAGAAATGTAAGCGGGGAAAAAACATTTCTTTTTGCAGGTGTGTGTTTTTACTGATATGCCTGGCTAAGAACTATTTTCACACAGTGGTCTTTGTTAGTTTTCAAAAAAACACTATGTGAACGAATTCAAAGTCTAGGGATGTTTTTCAGAAACGAGATAAAAGAAGGAGAAATGTTTCTCCCACAGTCCCATATCACTAACCACAACTGTTAACCCAATTAGATTTACAAATCCAATTGGCGTTTGAAATAAGGAGTCAAAGTAGTTAGTTTTGATGACCTTGACAAGGAAAAACAGGAGTTTGTTAGCCATTCAGCACATTCATTTTGATGAGCAAATAACACAGACCTGCACACAGCTTTTGTGCTACTCAGACATGGCTGATGAATTCGTTACCAATATTAATCCCCTTTTAGGGTATAAATACATGATCTGTGAAGCCATCTTGAACAGTCGCGGACAGAAAGCAAGCACACGCCAAATCGATGATTTCATTCGAGCAAAATATCCTTATTACCAAGACCGTAAGCATGCACGGAATTTTAATTCCTCAATAAGATTCACTTTATCAAGTAATGACTTTTTTGAACGTGACCAGGATAAGCTACAACACACCTATGGTTTCTGGAAGATTTCCCAGGAAAAACAATTTCTCCTGAAAGACGGCACTTATATTGTCGTGAAAGGCATATTTATTCCTAATGGCAATAGCAATGTATCCGCTACTACTGATCCGTTTGAATCGATACGTGCTGCAATATCTGCAGCCTCCATTCCTGAAACCCACATTGTACAAGAACAAAAGTACTATGATTATGTACCAAGCCTTTCAGCTGAAAATGCATTGGAATGGGAACCCGAAGAAATGAACCTACCTCCCGACCAATTATTTGAAGAAAGCAGTGGCGATTCCTATGAGCGCTTCCTGGAGGAGATATGTGTCATACTGGATTCAGCGGTTGGGTCAAGCGTGGATGAAAATGCCTTGCATTTCTGGAGCGACCAGTTGCAGCCAGGCGAAGAGTTAATTCTAGAAGAATGGTAAATATAACAATCGTTATGCGTTGACTCTGCGTTGAAATTTTTTTTTTTTGTAACCACCATTTTCACTTTCAATGCGTGGATACAGCGTAACATTGCAGACTGCATAACATGTAGCGATCACAAACAAATTGTTTCCTAATACAATATAGTAGAACCTGAAAGAGTAGTACACATTGCTGACGGTATACATATACGTACTTTCCTATCCCTTTAAACATATTAGCAACATTTTTCCATAACTCTAACACATACCTGTTTTGTTATCATGCAACATCTACAACATTGAAAACCGGGTCCACCACGTATGACGTGGGACCCTTGTCATGGGCCAAGGCGTCCTTAAAAAGGATTACGGATGTAAGTCCCGCCCCCAAGCGACGTGCGCGCCTCAAAGCCTATTGGCTGTCATGTTTTGTTATAGTAACGGTAACTGCAGTGTGTGATGCGTGCGGCTCAGTGTTTGTAGGCGTACCCTGGGCGTTAGCCGAATGTTAATTGAGTGGGAGGAGTGTTAGCGTGCGTTTCACGCTGGCTTAACATGACGTCACACGTATTGCATTTGCGCATTGTGTTATCGGCCGTCCTTTCTGTCCAAACACGTCTGGTTTAAAAGAATACAGATGTACTCGTTTAGAATGATTTTAGTTTCATCTTCATTGTATTTGAAATAAACATGTGATGTTTACTGGTATTTTCTACATGTATTGAACGCACAACGTTCGCTTTGTTTTGCGCATGCGCTAACAGTTAGTGGAGCCAAGCTTGAAGTGCGTGCGCACACTAAGATGTGCGCGCACATTTTTCAGTATACAGGCAACGTTCACTTCATATACATAGTTATGGCTGCTACAAATGATAATAAAAATTACATACTGATGTACACTTGTAGTTGTAACATATAAATGAGTGACGTGTGTATGTACACAATCATATAGAGCTGTGTAACGCGTTGTCACGGATACATATATAGTAAGGTGCCATATTTGACCATCATGTGTTTGCTGTATTTCAGAGATGTCGGGGAAGATACAATCGGATCAATGTATGATTTCAGAAGAGTCTACCTTTATATGAGATGATTGTGAGGAGGAGCCACCGACTACTATACTACATATGGAACTAATTTTATATTGCTTGCAGCGCTTATTAACAAACAATTAAAAAAGTGATACCCTTATGCCTATATTGCATAAGCACTTAATTAACATAATGATGTTGCAAAATAGTGCCTCTTTAATTTTTCTTGAGTGTTCTTTAATGACTACTAACATTTTATGACATGGTGTGTTTTTTATATAACAACCATTCCCACTCTGCTAACACATTTGTGTATTCTAACACATTTGTGTATTCTATTGTGTAATGGAACGTATGACTGTCGAAACTATGTAACAATAATAATAATAATAATATGAGCATGTTCATGTATAGGGCTGCTAGTTGTACGCAGCGATTTACAGACACATGTTTCAGCCTGAGGTCCCTGGCCCGTGGAACGTACAAATGTTTTTTTGCCGCATGAGGCACAGGGAGATAAAGTGACTTGGCCAAGGTCACAAGGAGCCCACACCGGGAATTGAACCAGACTCCCCTGCTTCAAACTATCAGTGCCAGTGTGTGTCTTTACTCACTGAGCCACTCCTTCTCCCAATGTAAAGGACACTTACAACCAAGTAGCCATTTATATTTAAAATCTCTTGTTACATGGGTATGTAGATAAAATGGTTTGGGGCTGTAGCAAATAATGTTACTGACCAGATGTTATGGTCCCCTCCAATGCATGATGTTCTGAATATGACATCACCATCATGTTATGAAGTACGTTTCTGTGTATATTTCATTAACCTAACTAACTATAGTTTACGGTGTTTATTAATCGTTTAAAAATACATAGTATAGTCAATATGATGATATAAGCTACCATAATAAAGCTGGTGTTATCATTTGTCGGTGTTATACATGGATCCTACACCAATTGATAGAGACACAAACAGTTGTCTTAAAAAGTGTGTCTATGCTAGTGATGAATGTGCTCCCGTAAGTAAACAAATAAGTACAGTTATCCCCTTTTCTCCAAACACCTCTATATTACATTAATGGAAATTATAAGGAAACATACATAAAATGTGATGAAATGTGAGTAATCATTTTGTAATACAATGCACATGAAACCTCAAGAGTAGCTAAATGCATATACATGATACAGAAAGTACATATATGTAACATTTGTGTTTAAACCAATATGTTGGGTTTTTAGTTCAAATAATTATAGGAAGATTGAGGTAGCCACATCTTATGAGAGATGTCAGCAAATATACATACCATGATCAGTCATACTGCAAATATACCTATAATGCAAAGGAACAATATATAACTTGCAAACATTGACATGCCATCTTCAGTACCGTAAAGAACACATCAAAGTGTGTATTTGGTGTTAAATGTGCAACACCATGTATATTTAATGACATTCAAAATGTAAAACAGCCTGGTGTACACATCATCTGGATGTACATGTTACACTGCACCAATAACATTGTATGTAAGCATACTAGAAGCATGAATGAGTATGGGCATAATATGTGTTTTGTCTTAGCATAAGGAATAACACAATGCTAAAATATTATTGCTTTGTTACCCAAGTTGTATTCACATACACACAACTAAAGTACAATTGAAGAGGGATTCTATAACCTGTGCAACAATAACATACCGGTGCCACATCCCTTTGTGCACACAGCAGAGAAAAGAAAGGTGTGCAACCCATATTCATCTGTGTCCTACCAGAAGGGTATATAAAAAAACATTCTTGTTAAGATAACATAATGTAACTATAAAAGTATAACTTGGAACATATCTGTTTGTACTTACAAGAAAAAAATGAATTGATGAGATTCTGGCGTGTCTGGCCACCACTGGCTGTTTGTTCATTTTCAGCAGCTACATGGGTGGGATGCTCGTCTACCAAAGCCTCAGCTAGGTCTGACTGTACATTGTGCCTGAGTGCAACATTGTGCAAAATGCAACAGGCAAGGATAATATCAGACACTTTTTGAGGCTTGTATAGAAGAGCCCCACCAGTTCTGTCCAGACACCTAAACCTGGTCTTGAGTAGGCCAAATGTCCTCTCTATAACAGATCTTGTAGATATATGGGCTGCATTGTACCTCTCCTCTGCTTCAGTTTGAGGGTTTAGCACCGGAGTCAAGAGCCACGGCCTAATTCCGTATCCTGAGTCACCTATAATGAATGGAGCACACATAAGCTGACATTAGTGATCAAATTGTACAATGCCAACATTCCTAAATACAAATGTGTTTTGTGTTAGAACATGTAAATGTGTACTCACCCAGCAGCCAACCAGGTTCAAAATGTCCCTCTTCGAACGCATGGAAGACTGAAGAGCTCCTCAGGATAGAGGAATCGTGACTGGAACCAGGGAACTTGGGTACCACATGCATTATCCTCATCGTGGCATCACATACCACCTGTACATTGAGTGAATGGTAGTGCTTCCGATTGCGGTACACATGCTCACTCTGACGAGGTGCAATCAAAGCAACATGTGTGCAATCGATTGCACCCAGCACAGATGGTATCCCTGCTATATTATAAAAGCCAGTCCTGACTTCCAGCCACTCTGTTGCCTCTGTAGGAAAATGAATATAATTCCTAGCGCGTCTATTGAGTGCATAGAGAAACTGGGTTAAGGCCCGCGAGAATGTAGATTGCGAGACCCCGCCCACTATGCCCACAGTTGTCTGGTATGACGCGGAAGCAAGATAATGTAATGAGCACAGCATTTTAACAAGCCCAGGGACTGCACGACCTCTGGCTGTGAAAAAATCTAAATCTCCCCTTATCTCCTGATAAAGAGATAAGATTGCTGCTGAACTCAAACGATAGCGACTAACAATCTCCTCCTCACTCATCCCATCTAACAGGGTTCTCTCCCTGTACAGACGCGGACGAGGCACAACTTGTCTCCTCTGTCTTCACCTCTGATCTCCTGTCCCTCTACCTGTCCCTCGGCCTGTCCCTGTCCCTGTCGTATCCGCGTCACTGTCCCTGTCACTGTCCCTCGGTGTGTCCCTTCCTTGCCCTATATCATTCTCTTGATCAGCAAGCATGTCATAGAAAAGAATGTTCCTGCGTCTCCTAAACAATCTCAACATTTTGAAATGAGTAGCTGTGAATGAGCAGGTAATGGGCGTCCTTTAAATAGGTATGTGATGATGTCAGGTGACATAGTAAAATGCAAGGTGTTACATTAACATAATAAAGTACTTGTGTGGCAAGCTGTGTGTAGTTGTTGTTATAAGTATTTGTTGTTTGTATTCTGCAGGGAATGATGATATTTGGCAATGATGTGACGTGAAGCTTTGTACAAAGATTGCTTGCAAATAAATAGTTGCATGTGCAATGCATGTAAAACTTCTGAACGCAAGAGTCACTCATGTAATGAGACAAAAAGGCTGAGATTGACGTGGGAAAAGTTTTGTGTAACATGTGTAATTATCCATGTTATTGTCACATGTTGGCAACAATGAATAGTCGTGTGCATATGCATGCATTTCTGTAATGAGGATAGTTGGTATAGAATGAGTTTACAAGGTGTCCCAATGATGAATTACTGTACATGTGTGTATAAGTTAGGTTGAAGTGCTTGTAATGCTACGGTTACAATGTAAACATGCAATGTGAATGAGCATCCAATAAGTGACGTCATGAAAATAGGGAGGACCCAAACCTAGATGTAAACATGAGAAGACAGATGTACATGAAGGTTTAAAGATGCGTGACACATTACAAGCATTGTGTAATGTAAAGGAAGATGAATATACGGTGAATGTGTGACATGTGTGACATGTGTAACATCATGTAAATAATTGTCGCTCAGTTCTGTAAAATGTGTGATATGATGTGAGGTTCTCCTTTAAGAGTGGAGTATAGTATTTTCCCTTGACACATCATCACATGATGAGTAATGTGAGCCGCAAATGCTGCAAACATGTAAAAGTATAATGTTATGCAAATAATACACGTCAGCTGTGACACAATGCAGGGAATGCCCCCACACTGTAATGCAAATGACGTTTGTATTGTGAGCAATGAAACGTAAACAGTACTATACTGTTATACGTCCCCGCTCCATTGACTTCCATTGATGTACAGAAGATTTTTTTTTTCTAAGTGCCGTTCCGGCAGCCTTAGCGATCGTTCTCCCGTCCAAACTGCCAACTTTAGTTGGCGGGAGAAATCGGCCATAACATCTCAATTTCGTAGTGCCGATCAGCCCCGATAAGCTGTTTTTTTGTTGTTGAATCCAGCCGATTTAAAAAAGTGGCGATCAGTGTCGAAAACAGGCTTATCGGCAGCCGACTGGCCATAACCAAATTATCGGCTCCGAAACCTGGCGATATGAAACACTTATCGGCGCTTACTGAATCTCAAACCCAATTTTGGCTATAAAATGGCCATATTTCCCTTATCAACGCTTACTGCATGAGGCCCTTACTGTGATAAATTGGTGCTATTACTGTGGGCGTACATTCAAGGACAGGTTCTTCCCTAGTAACAGCACACCTGCTTACTCTGCTATGGGTGGCTACTCTCTTTAATAGAGATGTGCAATATTTTCTCCTAAATTCACAAACCAGAACATTTGACCATTTTTTATGATTTGTTATGATAAAGCATAAATATTATGGCCAATGACTTTTGTAGGTCATATTTTTTTTAAATATAGGAATTGATTGCAGATGAACACAGTATTCTATTCTCTATTCCACCTCAATTATAATGCATAGGATCAATTATGACCAATCATTTTTTCATTTCCTCTGGTGTACTTGCAATCCAATAAACTCTCCTTATTGGCTGTGAAATGCATCCACAACCCTTTAAATTAAAAAGTACTATTCCATATTTTACTTGATCTGCCATTATAGATGTGCACATCTCTCCTTGTTAATTTTCTAAAATGCCCAAACATTTGGGCAAAACTCTTTCTGTTGATTAAAAAAAATAAAAATATAATTGTCAATTTATTTCCATACATACTTGTGAAATTATCCAATGTTTGCACAGAATTGTCTAACTTTTTGAGAACATTGGGCTCAAACGTTCTCTGTGAGAAATTACTCATGTTTGGCAACTTTTGATATTTTTGCAACTTTATTTTTACCAGCCATGGAAATGCTGCAAACATGAATTTGTGCAAATGTTCCACAGATCGATATATACCAATATCCAGTTCACCTGCACAATCTCTTGTTTTTTCTTTTTTTTTTAAACTTCTATACATTTGTTAAATATTAATCATATTCTTTTACCCTCTTTTTAAGCCTTTCAGCGCCAAAAGGTAGGCTGCAGACTGATCTTTTCCATTTGTGTAGTTATGACATGGTCATTACCTGCTTCCTGACATTCAAATTGTGTTCACAGCACCCTGACTGCAAACATGATTTCCCCTAGAAACAAGGAAAAAAGTAATAACATCAACTGGACATCATAAGAGTCATCAGCAGCCCCTGTAATGTTTGGTGAACATCATAACGGTATAGTACCTATGTAATATCTTATGGTGGTTCTGTGCAATACAATGATATTGTGCATACGATGTATACACATACAGTAGTTCTATTTATATTTACAATGAATCTATGCTTTCAAAGTCTTGCAATCTAATTTGTGTTGCTTGCGGCACAGGAAGATATAGCATGGTAACCTTTCCAAGGTCACATTGAGCTTAACACTTCAACTGGATTTTTCCTCTTCAAATGCAGTGTCTTTACCACTAGCCCACTCCTTTCCTCTTTGTATATGATCTTGCATAGACTATTCAGTTATCCTGACCTTTCACTATTGCTTCCCAGAATAAAACAGCCTTAAGGCATGTAAGAATTGAATAGAATGTTCAAATTTCTAAATCTAGCATTTTGGGAAAAATACAGCAAACTGGTACAACATTTACATTCTTTATCAATCAATTGACAAAAATTATAAGCCCTTCACTAAGGATGTTTTTCAATATACATTTTTAATAAACAGCTACAGTACATTACATTAATGCCTATTATGCTTTTTGTTGAATTTTATTTGACCATTATTAGCTGCATACCTGACATTAACATAAATTCGATGTAAAAAGTATTGGTATATATTAACTCGGCGATCCTATCACAAGAACTCATCATGTCTGTCTTTTAGTTTATTTATAAATGTATATATTCTGTAGCACTATTCAAGTTTCAAGCTTTAATATAAGTTTTTTTAATACAAGAACTGATATGTTCACAAATCAGCATATTATAGCTATACGTAAATAGGTACATATATATATATATATATATATATTGATAACTAATACACAACTTTTATAATGTATAATATTTCTACTGTAGATTAAAAAAAAGATATCCTAGACCTGACTATGACTATTTTTTTTGTCTGCCGTTTATGTCTGGTGCTCCAAAGAAGGCATTAACACATTATAATCACTACACAAATATATGATCTATATTTAAAAAAAATGCATGCACTGTTGAAATAATTATGGTTTTATATTAATCAGCACACACTTATATTAGCTAGATAATGGTGACATTTTGGCAGCTATTGCAGTGATACTATAAGATGCAGATGATATGAAGCAGGGTCAGCACTATCTAAAACTAAACATATTTTTGCTGGGTGGATTTTATCAAATAAAAGGTTTTTTTTCAAAGCTCTAGAATCTCATGCTAAGTACGGTAAGGGCATTCCCATCTCTGCATACAAATGTGGTTTGATGGAGCAGAATGGAAGATCATTTTATGCTTGTAGCTGTTTACAAATGCTGAGATTGGGAATTAACACTGTAATAAAGACCTGCGCTATTGAATGCTTTAGTAAAAAAATAAAACAGCCAGAAAAAAATATTACAGTACTGTCTGGGCACCAATGCTGTACAACTAAGCAGGCTCATTTTTTTCTCACTTCTAGTTAGCTCTTTTGACAAGAGATGACTTCAGTGAGTTCTGAAGGTTGTGACTGCTATGAGATTCACGTGAGCATGTCCAACAACAACAATTTCACAGTTTGATTTTTTTTTTTTTTGGCTACTTCAGCAGGGAATCTGTGAAGATACCCTTTTCCCTGGTGCATAAAAGAAAAAAAAAGACAAAAAGCCACATTGTATATGTGTATTTTTCTAGCAAGATGACTGCCAGTGTTTATCAAGACAAAGTAAATCAAATTAGCCTGTGGCCTGTCTCCCAACCCTATTAACCTGCTCAGCTGTGAGAAACTGAACAGCCCCTGCCAATATCTCATTTCTCCCGCAGCTGATAAGATCACTTCAAGATATTCAATGGGTTTCACTTCAGCTTCATCATAGTTACTGGCATTTTAACCGCAGTGGCTAGATCTTATTTTCCTCTCATTTGCTGCAAGAAATAGGATGGCAACTCCGAGACCTATATAGCTTGTTGGAACAAACACTGATCAGAGCTTCACAGTATATGACAGAATGGACTGATTTTCCTTATCGTGGCTTGTCCACAAAGGCCTAGGCCAGACCTAGATTATTAGCATTCCTTGGTGAGATGCGTTAGGCCTATTTCTGTCACACAGGCAGATTGAGCCTTTCACTCAGCTTTGCGAATGAGTGACATGTGGTCTGACTGGGAGGACAACATTGTTATTTGAGTTAAGAAATCAATTTGTATCAAATGTACACTGTAATTTATTTGTTGGCTTTGAAGGGAAACTGGCTGAGATAAATGGGAATAGACTTCTTTTTTTCCCCTTTACACTTAGCAGATAAAGTTCTTCTGAAGCCCCAGATAGTTCCAGTCAGAGCCAAAGTGACAAACATGGTTAAAGTTGCACAGTGATCTTTAAATCTCAAAAAGAACACCTTGTCGGACATGATAGAACATTTTTTACCTTTTCCATCTATCTGTCAGAAAACTGCTGTGACACATTGCTTTAGTATTTTTGCTGACATTTTCTTTATCAAGCACATCTGTTTGTGGTCGAAAGATGCTTATTCCTATTTTTTGCAGTACAAAGCAGGCAAGGAAACTGGTGGAAGTAAAATAAGGCACAAAGCTTTTCAGATATAATACTTTACTAAATAAATGATTTTTGCATTAACATATTACCATTTTCCAAGCTTCCAAAATCAATCTGTGAATACAATCTGATTAGGATGTTGTTGCATACATACACATAGTCAAAAAAATGAAAAAAATTAAAACCCTCGCAGGACTTGAAAAAAAATGCCAAATAGTCATTTAAATTAAATTACTATATTATATTTTCTTCCAAGTCCAGTGAGTGCCTGAATTGTTTCTACTTTTTGATTATCCAATTCAGTTTCAGGTACACTGGCGACACACTTTATTCGAGCTTGGCTAGTCCCACGAATTCGGGTATACCCGGGTGTATTGAGGTTTGTGACTGTTTTCTGCCCGAGTACATTGAGTTATTTTCCAAGCAGGGATTGAAGCATTTTATTCCCGCTGGCTGCAATACTGCACAGTATATATATATAAACTGCATTACAATTCATGAATTTATGCCATCTGGTAGACACGCGAAGCATTGCAGCCTATTAAATCCTAATCATTATCATTTAACAGATCAGCCGCCCATCAGCCAGGCATGAACCCAGGCTGGGAAGGCAAATGCAACGGGGCTTGTCAGAGGTTAGGAGTGGCGCATTCCAGGTATCTGCCAGGTACATACCGGGTATTTGCTCGAATAAAGTGTGTCGGTGCAGTACACCCAGAGAGGTATTCTAGCTGTGAAAGCCGCTGGTGATGTACTATATATACAGTATATAATATATATAATTGATTATAGTTACTCTCCACTAAAATTTGCGTACTACTCGGGTGCTTTAGCTGCCAAGTAAATAGATATAATAGAAAGTAATAGCAGGTACATCAGCACTTATGCAAAAAAAAATAATGAATTACTAAGGTCAACATTTTGTCTCAAAATAAGTCCTGGTATGTCTATATATATGGAAAAAAGAAGGAGAAAGCTCTCCCTCCCTATTGAAATATTGTATGAACTATTTATTAATAAAAGTTTAAATCCGCAAACATTGCAACCCTGATGAAGCACGCTGTTGCAAAATGTGTTGAGGTCAAGTGAGGCAGTTCCAAGCGCGCACACCAATTGGCTGGGGCAGAGACATGGAAGTGGCAGCGGAAGATCCATACTACAAAGTAAAGGTGCAGTCCGGACAGTTACATCAATACCAACCTTGGCATTCTGCTATTCCTATTCCATGGTCAGTGTCTGCCCACCTCCCCCCCTATGTGGTACATTTTTTATCTTTTATTTTCTTGCCCCATATTGTCATCTGACTATCATTTATATGGCATATGTAGCTATGTGGGTTTTATAGTTAGCTGTTGATGCACATATTGTTATGCACATACAGCTGAACCCCGTTATAACGCGGTGCTCGGGCCACAGAATGTGACCGCGTTATAACCGGGATCACGGAAAAAATGGCCCCCGCGATTGGGGGGGGGGGGGGGAGGGTGCAGACTTGTTATGTACCGGCCACGAGTAGTGTATCTTCTTCTACCGCCGTCAATCACAATCACGTTGTGGCCGTGAGCATGTATAAAACAGGGGAAAGCTGAAGGCAACAGATACCTCAGAGTGCTGCAGACTGCTCTTTGCCGGGTCCCCCTCTGTAGGTGCAGCCTGGGACAGACTTCACTGACGAGTGAGGCGCTGACTTTGGAGGCAAGGATGCTGCAACTATGTGACTCGGGTAGGGGGTGGGGTGGTGTGTGAGTCTGTGAGAAAGGAGGGGGCTCACACGCAGTATCGAGAAGCCGGGATGTCTTGTCTCTGTCTCAGTCCCCTGCCCAGAGCCGTCCCCCCTCTCTCCTCCCCCTCAGCAGAGGTGCTTCAACCTTCACAATATTTAACCATTTAAAAGCAGAATCCTAGAGGAGATACTCCCTGTTAATATCATTTTGGTGCCTTAAGTTTGAATATATTAATGAAAAAAAACAGATTGTCCAGCACTCTGATTAGATTAAACACTCCAAAGTCACTCAAATGTTTTCCAAAGTAGACCATGCTTACTTTGTATTCTGTACAAAAGAAATATAGACGAAAAAGATTGTATACACAAGCATGTAACATACCCTCAAGTCCATTAGGTGATTATTGAACAGAATACGTTTGAATATATGCCAGCACTTGAAAGGTTAATGAGACTGTGTGTGTGTGTGTGTGTGTGTGTGTGTGTGTGTGTGTGTGTGTGTGTGTGTGTGTGTGTGTGTGTGTGTGTGTGTGTGTGTGTGTGTGTGTGTGTGTGTGTGTGTGTGTGTGTGTGTGTGTGTGTGTGTGTGTGTGTTATTAAAGTGTGCAAAGAAAAAACGTTTTTCTTTTAAAACGGGAGCCAAACTCGCACCACGTTATATGCGGATCCGCGTTGTAGCGGTTCACACTATAACGGTGTTGAGCTGTATTATTATGTTGGTTTCACTAGCTTCATTTGTCACCTAGGTGACTGTGTTTAGATGATATATATTTTTAGATTGTTTATTTTACCTGTCAGGTTCAGTGAACCTGCAATAAATATTAATACTATATTTGCTCTGACCCCAGCTGCACATATTTTTTATAGTTCCCAGTACTCATTTATGCAAAAGATGTCCGAACAAAGTGATCATTTCAGAAAAAGGTATTTACTGAAAAGCAGAATAGATAAACACTACACAACAAGGCTAGTGAAAAGAAAACACACTTTAACCAACCAGAAAATATATTTGACACACAACAAAGGGTAAATATTCACTGAAGGCTAGAGGAGTGCCAGTAAGTATAAATGAAGAGCGATCACAGTTCGCAGACGGTTACTAAGCAGGAAACCACCGGAGTAAGAGTGTACTATTTGCATAGCATAGACAAAGCTGTTCCCCTCCCCCACTTTGCTTCTATCAAGCAGCAAAGTCTCCCCCGGGTGAAATTCCTACGGAAATCAAGGACCATTCTCACTAATTGTCTGCCTTTCACTCATGTGTAGAGAAACTCAGCCGCCCCCCCCCCCCCTCTTACTCTCTGGCCACCTCCTCTTAAATTCAATTTCCTATTGAGTGACATGCATAGCCTTAGTGTTCCATGCATGCTCATAGAAACCAACCACACAAACCTTTATTGCAACAAGTGACAAGGTGTATAATATATATAAAATCATTTTAATCGTAGTGGGCACATAGAGATATAATGTACTGTATACATTATTATACTTTTATACTTTTTAAATTATTATACTTGTATATATGTGTGTGGGTTTCCATTCTTCCCCCTTCCCCCCACCCCAAATTCCTATACCCTCCCCCCCATTTCCTTCCCATCTCCCATCCCCATCCTAATCCAATTAATTAATCCTATGTCATAATTAAACACTTTATTATTATGATCAACAAATAATTGTTCACATTATATATTGTAAACTAGTATGAATCAAACACATATTCATATATTATTACCACACAATATTTATTTTTCACCCAATTACTCACTCGTGCACATTATATTAATATACACATAATTATGTACAAACAATTAATTCACAAACAATGTATCTATTTATATACACATTATATATGTAATTGAGTAGTTTTTGTTGCCGTGGTAACAATAGGTCTATTGATTCTATATTTTATTGGATATAAAGAGCTAATTTTATATTTTCTATTCTAAAAATCTTTATGGTTACACATAGACACTTTTGTCATATATCTAGGTTCAATTATCATGGATTGGGGAGGGGGGGGGGTAAATTCCCTTTATTTTGCATACCATCCATGATATTCATGTATTCTAGAGCATTGTTCCAATTCAAGTATAAATTTAGAAACTAAAATAAACTGGTTTGTATCAATGTCATTGTCACATCATGGGCATATAAATGCTGTTTTAATAATTCATTTTATGAATTATATAAATCTTTGTTGAAGGGTGTAATCAATATCTTTGTATTTGACTATTCACTATGCTATTTATATCTTTTTAAATTTACAATAATTAATTGCCATCAGCTGGGACACTGTCATCTATATAAATGGTTTTTCCCTGTGATGTCAATATCCTTTGATGAAGTTGTGAATCTACTGTAGGACCGAAACGCGTAAGGAAGCTGTCACACGCCACGACACGTCACTATGTCACCACGCCGGATGAGGCAGACGAGCTGGAAGGGCTTCAACCAAAGGGGAACTCATCACATGAGTTACTAGTTACTGGAGGACACGATTAGAAGGTGCTACTACTGGTTTCAGTCCCCGGAAGTACAATCAGCATCTTGGATTACAGTGAAACAACAAAGATTTAATTTGTTGCAGTGTTAGAGCATAAGTACAACTAATGCAATGTCACTACCATCAGGTGATTGTGAGTGTTATGATTTTAGATTTATCCAGTTAATTAAATTTGTCCCATTGGTTTTACACATGGAGCGTGCACTTTCTTTTTTTGTTTTCCTATGTGTGTGGGTGTTTAACATAACCACTTGACAGTATAAACCCGAGTGTCTCACTTTTTTTTTAATTACAGTACCTTGAACAAGAAACATAGGGAATATTTGAGAGTGTTGTACTCTTTAACATAACAGCACAGGCCTGATAATTGCCTGTCACCCTTATACGTGGACAAAGACTAAAGGGAATTATAAAACCGTGTTAACTGTTTGTCATACTGTAAGCACTATACAGTTGCATGCTTCAGCTCAGTGGTGTTTTGTGCCTGCCGTAGTAGTGTTCACATTTATTTTCATGTATTTATTTTAAATAGTTCTAATTAAACTAATTTTTAAACATTGACATCAATTCACACTAATTCTAGGATATTGAGTGCAATTAGAGCAGTGATTTTGCTTTTTTGTTTTCTATCATGCACCATCCTTTACATACATATTTGTATAAAAATATATTTTACTTTAACCTAGGCTGTAGCAAGGGAGTCTCTCTATCCAACACAGTTCTTTATGTTGTAACCCAGCCCTTTTTCCCATACACTCTTTCAATGCTAGGAAACTTCAGATAACATACAAGTAAATTAGAGAACATGTATTGTTTTTACTTTTATGTAGGATTTATGAAAATATGTATTGCTTTATACAGTAACTAAAATACTAATGATTTGGGGAAATAATATAGTCCTCTTACAATAATATAATCTTCTTTCACCAACATGCCCTGGCTGTATCTAGTACAGTTTCAACTAATTAAAAAGTTTCAAGTAATTAAACACTGTGCTGCTTTGTCAGAAATGTGTGCATGTGTGCTTTACATATATTGTTGGAAATGCATATGTCTTCCATTGAATTTGTGTGCATGCGTGGTATAGGTATATGCCAATTGAATGTAATGCATACAGTATGCATTCCATTCAATTACTGCGCATGATCACTTTACACCTTTTTGAATGAACACATACTGTGTGTGTTTCATCCAATTAATTCACATGTGCTACAACAGGGGTGCACAATTTTTTTTTGCTGTGCCCCCCGCTTGCTCTTCCCCCCATACCACATGCAGCACTTATCATCTGAGATCAGACTCCAAAAGACTGTTCATGGTCCCAAGGCTCAACAAAGTATCCGGCTGTTCCGCCTTCTCTTAACGTGCACCCCAAAACTGGAACAACCTACCGGAGTAATACATGTTTTAAGTATATTTATTAAAAGTTAGATTTTATTATATGTAGGTGTGCAGTTAGTGAATTCTTTAGGGGACTCATTCATTTTGTGTTCCCCTTCCCCCTCTTTTTGCCTGATTCACTTTTCAGTTCACAGTTTGCACCCACATTTACAATTACCATTATTATTATATTTTTTCACTTTACCCAATCAGTGTGGCCCTGTGATCACTCCCCAACCCTCCCCTTGTTTTCTAAAACCTACCGGAGACTCTCACATCCACCACAAGTTTAAGTTCTTTCAAAAGTAAGGCTATCTCACATTTTAATCTGGTCTGTAACTCTTTCATAAGCCTATAATATATATTTTCTTTAACTGTGCATGCAATGTCTTCTATATAATGTATACCCAGTTCATTTATGTAACTGTATTTGTAACCATGTATTATTTGTTTTAACTCTATGCCCAGGACATACTTGAAAATAAGAGGTAACTCTCAATGTATTACTTCCTGGTAAAACATTTTATAAATAAATAAATTAATTAATTGTTGCGCCACCACCCCTTAACTCGCGCAGTATCAAATAATGCCGCATTGTCGTGTGATATCATGTCACATGACCCACTGCATCATTTGATGTCACATTACCATGGCAACTGTAATGTCACATGACTCCGCAGTGTAATTTGACGCCGCATTGCCATGGTCATACGTCCTAAAGCCGGCTGAATCTCAGTAAGTAGAGGTTGCAGAGGCCTCCCGCGGTACCCCAGCATTTAATTTAAATGCAGTGAAGAAGAGCGCGGGACCTCTGCAACTGCCCACGGCCCCACATAAAAATCTCATGACCCCCTGGGGCGCGTGCCCCCCAGTTTGTGCACCGCTGCACTACAACACAAAGAAATGCTAAAAAGGCACTTGTTACCTTAATTATACAATAGTGATGTTCTGTCATTCTATGTGGTTCCTACATGATCAAGGTGTTGACATTAAAAATCCTTCAGAATCTAAAAAACGAGGAAAAAAACATGGATTAAAATAGTGGCTTCATTGAAAGGAATTATATGGAAATGGGTTGTTTTGTGATGGGAGGTGCTTCTGAGTCAATGAATGCCTGAGTAGAAATGGCAGTGTGACCACATGAAAGGGGGACAGTCTGAAAGAGTTGAGTAGGCTGCACAGGGGGACTAATCACCAAAACACCTAGAAAGTATTCTTCTTTTCTCATTAGACATTAAGAGTCTCCTGGATTGGTAGGATTGGTATGGAGATAGTGGCCCATAAGACCACAATAGAGGCAGAGTTCAGAAGAGCATCTTCAGAGCCTCTTCTATTGGGACAGTCTGGTATCACCAATCTTCAATGGTCTCACTGGGTCAGAAGAGTCAGTCTGGGGATGCTGAGGATGTAATGCTGGTTGAAAATTGGAGACTTCCTGAATGTGTATCATCTCACTCTGTCACTCCCAGATCCAGAGGTCTGTGTGAATGCAAAGGGGGATCAGTCTATCGAGATCCTTAGGAGTCTTCTGGCTTACCAACTCGAACTTGAAATTGTAAAAGTGATTTATCATGTGGGCTATAACACATTGGTAAGAAATGTAGACCTCTAAAAGTAAGAATACTAGAACATCTCTGTCGATCACAGTTAGTGAGATAAAATCCAATCCAGACTGACAGTCTGGGAGATAGTCGGTCTGTTACTTCAAGGTTTTTGCTAGGGATGAAGATGCAGAAGGAGGCTTAGATGTATAGCCGTGCTTGAATTTGAAACTTTCTAGAATGCAACCAGCATTCCTATGGTACCCTGGTACCCACAGATTCAAAGAATGTAGAAGACATCCTGGGTAAGCCTACTGAAGTGGTGCCCAGCACCTAGTGAGATAGGACTCCCCCCGGTAACCTTGTTTTGGTGAGTGTAACCCTAAAGTTGTGTATTGTGTTGCTCCTGTTCGCTACGGATGAAATAAACTTGTTTTATTTAATTCCTTCATTCTGTCTGGCGTTTTCAATCCGGTGTAAATTGTCGTGGTCTACTGTTGCAGGCCTTTTTATTTTAGGAATATTATGAAAAGTATTCTCACACATAGTATATCTCAAGTCTTCAAGCTTTGTCACACTTGAGACCCTAAAGAGTGAAAATATGTATTTATGTAAAATATAGGAATTGATTAAATTCATACACATTGGAAAGGTGAAGATGGAAATAGAAGCTATAGCTGGCATGGCAAGTAAGGCCGCAACTCCCAAATATGAAAGATACTGGAAAACGACAGCCCGCAGTATTTAGAGACTTGATTGTCCATGGGCTTTAAAGCATACAGGAAGATGGCATGTAGGCAAAGGGTGCTAAGAATGTCTGGAGGTTAAACACAAGCTGTTATCAAAACCTTAATTTAGCTAGACTATCTCCAGTGAAACAGCACTGCAAGAATTAGAAGACAAGCTGGAAAAGATAAAATGGGATATTGTTTGCCTTAATCAAGTAAGAAGAAATGATGAATGCCTCACTTACTATATTTCAGAGGTAAACAAATAGGCAAGTTGGCACCAACATTCATGAAGAAGAAATAGAAAACAAAATAGCAGCCATAATCTTAAATTACATTGTTACATAGTAGATGCGGTTGAAAAAAGACATATGTTCATCGAGTTCAACCTGTTAAATTTAGTGGACAGATATTTATCTTATATTGGTATTTACAGTATATTTTTTGAGTGGAAGGCAAATAAAGAACCCCAGTGAAACATTATTTAATGATGAAGTCTCGTAAAGGGAAAAAATAAATTAGTTCCTGACTCCCATAACGACAATTAGATTTTTCCCTGGATCAACATCCTTTCTATGTTTACTTATTTGGTATATACCCATATACCTTTCCATTAAAAAAGAAGTCTCACCTTTTCTTGAAAATATTTATTGTACCTGCAATCACTATCCACGAGTAATGAAATCCACATTTTAACTGCCCTTACTGTAAAAAACGATGTCCTTTGCTGCTGGTGAAATGGCTTTCCTCCTACCTTAAGGGATGACCCGTGTCGTTTGTACTGCCCTTGAAATGAATAGTTCTTTTCAAAACTCCTTGTATTGACCATGAATATATGTGTATATAGTTATAATAACCCCTCTTAAATGCCTCTTTTCTAATGTAAACAAATCTAAATTAGCTTGCCTCTCCTCATAAATCAGATTATCCATCCCATGTATTCACTTGGTGGCTCTTCTTTGCACCTTATCTAGTCCCATAATGTATTTTTAATGGAGTGGTCCACAAAACTGTACTACATATTCAATGTGTGGTCATGCTATGGTTTATAGAGGGGCATAATTGTGCTTACTTCTGTTCCATCCATTTTCCATTCAATGCAATATTATATTGAATCTGCCTTTGCCGCTACTGCATGACATTGAGCATTATTTCTAAATCTGCTGTCTACAAGCACACCTAAAACCTTGTCCATCAAGGATTGACCTAATTTTGCTCCATTTAAGTCACCTGTTTATTCTTTTTTCCAAATGCATAACCTTATATGTATCTGTATTAAACCTCCTCTGCCATTTAAATTCATATGTTTCCAGTTTATCCAAGTTCTTTTGTGAAGATATTACATCTGCTCTAATGTTACTACCTTACATAAGTTAGTATAATCTTGATTGAATTGTTAAAGAGATAGAAGAGGTTCAAAATACCCAAGTGTATGCCACAAATTACAAAAGACAATGAAGTAGACCAAATTTACCAAGTTTAAAATTGCCTCCTCAAAATCATTATAAGATCTTTCAATGCAAATACAGCTAAACCCCGTTATAACGCGGTTCTCGGGGTCCACCCCGAGACCACCGCGTTACTAACGGGGTCGCGGAAAAAAAAAATGGCCGCCGCTTTAATGCAGATTCATCCCGCGGGACAGGAGATGGGAGCGGGCATGTCCCTCCGCTCCCCGCTTCCCCCTGTCACCGCGGGACAGCCCGCGGGGCAGGAGATGGGAGCGGGGATGTCCCTCCGGTCCCCGCTTCCCCTTGTCACCGCGTGGCAGGCCGCGGGGCAGGAGATGGGAGCGGGGATGTCCCTCCGGTCCCCGCTTACCTCTGATCCCTCCACGTGCCCGGTGCTCCCGCTGCCTGCATGGAGGTGGTAGCGGGGGGTTTCTTCTCCCCACCGCTGTCCCTGGCGCTCCCGCAGCCTGCGCGGGAGGAGGGGGGGGAGCGGGTGGTGGTGCTGGTCGCGGCCTTTCCTCTGCTCCGACCCCACCCCCCGTCTGTGTAGAGTGAGAGAGTGTGTGTGTGTATGTATATATGGGAGAGAAAGTGTGTGTGTATATGGGTGTGTGTATGTGGGTGTGAGTGTGTGTAAGTGTCTGTGAGTGTGTGTAAGTGTCTGAGTGTGTGTAAGTGTGTGTAAGTGTGTGTGAGTGTCTGTGAGTGTCTGTGAGTGTCTAAGTGTGTGTAAGTGTGTGTAAGTGTCTGAGTGTGTGTAAGTGTGTGTAAGTGTCTGTGAGTGTGTGTGAGTGTCTGTGAGTGTCTGTGAGTGTGTGTAAGTGTGTGCAGTGTGCAGTGTGTGTGCAGTGTGCAGTGTGTGTGAAGTGTGTCAGTGTGTGCAGTGTGTGCAGTGTGAGCAATGAGAAGTGTGTGTGCAGTGTGCAGTGTGTGTGCAGTGTGTCAGTGTGTGCAGTGTGCAGTGTGTCAGTGTGTGCAGTGTGAGCAATGAGCAGTGTGTGTGCAGTGTGCAGTGTGTGTGCAGTGTGTCAGTGTGTGCAGTGTGAGCAATGAGCAGTGTGTGTGCAGTGTGCAGTGTGTGTGCAGTGTGTGTGCAGTGTGTCAGTGTGAGCAATGAGCAGTGTGTGTGCAGTGTGCAGTGTGTGTGCAGTGTGCAGTGTGTGTGCAGTGTGTGTGCAGTGTGTCAGTGTGTGCAGTGTGAGCAATGAGCAGTGTGTGTGCAGTGTGCAGTGTGTGTGCAGTGTGTCAGTGTGTGCAGTGTGAGCAATGAGCAGTGTGTGTGCAGTGTGCAGTGTGTGTGCAGTGTGTGTGCAGTGTGTCAGTGTGTGCAGTGTGAGCAGTGTGCAGTGTGAGCAGTGTGCAGTGTGCAGTGTGTGTGCAGTGTGTGTGCAGTGTGTCAGTGTGTGCAGTGTGTGTGCAGTGTGTCAGTGTGTGCAGTGTGAGCAATGAGCAGTGTGTGTGCAGTGTGCAGTGTGTGTGCAGTGTGGCAGTGTGAGCAATGAGCAGTGTGTGTGCAGTGAGTGTGTGCAGTGTGCAGTGTGTCAGTGTGTGCAGTGTGTGTGCAGTGTGTCAGTGTGTGCAGTGTGAGCAATGAGCAGTGTGTGTGCAGTGTGCAGTGTGTGTGCAGTGTGTCAGTGTGAGCAATGAGCAGTGTGTGTGCAGTGTGCAGTGTGTGTGCAGTGTGCAGTGTGTGTGCAGTGTGTGTGCAGTGTGTCAGTGTGTGCAGTGTGAGCAATGAGCAGTGTGTGTGCAGTGTGCAGTGTGTGTGCAGTGTGTCAGTGTGTGCAGTGTGAGCAATGAGCAGTGTGTGTGCAGTGTGCAGTGTGTGTGCAGTGTGTGTGCAGTGTGTCAGTGTGTGCAGTGTGAGCAGTGTGCAGTGTGAGCAGTGTGCAGTGTGCAGTGTGTGTGCAGTGTGTGTGCAGTGTGTCAGTGTGTGCAGTGTGTGTGCAGTGTGTCAGTGTGTGCAGTGTGAGCAATGAGCAGTGTGTGTGCAGTGTGCAGTGTGTGTGCAGTGTGGCAGTGTGAGCAATGAGCAGTGTGTGTGCAGTGAGTGTGTGCAGTGTGTGCAGTGTGCAAAATTTTTGTGTGTGTAAGTGTGTGTGAGTGTCTGTGAGTGTCTGTGAGTGTCTAAGTGTGTGTAAGTGTGTGTAAGTGTCTGAGTGTGTGTAAGTGTTTTTTTAAATTTAAACATTTTTTTTTTTTTTTTTTAAACGGGAGCCACGGGAAAACCGCGTTATAACCGAATCGCGGTATAACGAGGCGCGTTATAACGGGGTTTAGCTGTAGTTATATACAGCAGGAAAAGCGGCATTCACATGTACTTAATGAAATTCTGAAAAATATATATTTAATGGATCAACGTTTTGGTACCACACCTTTGTCAAGAATTGTGTGCAGCAGAAATATGAAGCATCAGTGTATAAGTATGGTTACTGCAACATAAAAGAAGGTAAAAACAGATTGGTAGAATCTTCCAGGAGAATCTATAAAGAAAATGAAGATGAAGAACAGGAACAATGCAGAAAAGTGGACTAATGCCAAAGTTATCCGTATCCATAAGAAAGCCTTCAGTCTACTTCAAATCACTTACAAGATTTTTATGAATATACTGTACTTACTAATAGGTTGCAACAGACCCTGGACTTTGCCCAGACGAGAGAACAACCAGGATATCACAGCAGAAACAACACAATGGACTACATACAAGTTGTGTAAGGAGTGATTTTTCATAATAATGAATATGCATATATATATATATATATATATATATATATATATATATATATATATATATATATATATATATATGCAAATATAACTGTATGCTCATCTGCATGTCTTAGGCAGGTCTGCAACCCCGCCTTTTCCCATTATCACCCAGCATACAGCACTTCCACTGCAGCAAGGGATTCTGGGAAATGACATGCAAATGAGCACACAGTGTCACTTTTTGCCTCAATAACCATTTTTAACATGGTTCCCTATAGGCTTAAGCTTGCTGCATGGTCACAGCTTTGAGCACAGCCAGGGTTAAGGTACATACCCAGAAAACCACCCACAGACAGCCGTTTCGACCTTGATGGGTCTCATCAGTGTGGGGTTGATTTTACTGGGAATGCAAGAGAGGCTATGGGATAGGCTAAACCATAATACAGAGTTAAGTTATGGTGAGTAAAAAAAGTGACAAAAACCCTCCACAGGAAAGCAAATATGCAAATATATCTGTATGCTCATCTGCATGTCTTAGGCAGGTCTGCAACCCCGCCTTTCCCCATTATCACCCAGCATACAGCACTTCCACTGCAGCAAGGGATTCTAGGAAATGACATGCAAATGAGAACACAGTGTCACTTTTTGCCTCCATAAACATTTTTAACATGGTTCCCTATAGGCTTAAGCTTGCTGCATGGTCACAGCTTTGAGCACAGCCAGGGTTAAGGTGCATACCCAGAAAACCACCCACAGACAGCCGTTTCGACCTTGATGGGTCTCATCAGTGTGGGGTTGATTTTACTGGGAATGCAAGAGAGGCTATGGGATAGGCTTAACCATAATGGTTTTCTGGGTATGCACCTTAACCCTGGCTGTGCTCAAAGCTGTGACCATGCGTTTCGTCAACCCCTGATGAAGTCAACATAGATGACGAAACGCGTAGGGCGTGGCTAAGGCAGAGGAGACACTGTCCCACGGAGACGTTCACTACAGGCTGAGACTAACGCAGGCAGAGAGAGGCAAAGCTAAACAGAAGTCCGGATCCCTCTCCGTTTCCCCTGGTGGTGCAGCAACCAGAAGCAGGTAGCTGAAGGTCCTGGTTCCCGGAGGGACTTCCTTTGCGGGGCACCCGACCGGGTGGACGTCACTTCCGGTAGAAGTAGACCATGTGGCTTGTGTGCAGGAGAGGACACCATTGCTGATTCGGACGCTAACATTGGCTTATGAGGGCCTATCTCATAACTGCTTGAATACCGTGTACACTTGTGAGTGGGCATTTGTCTGTTTTTATTGTTCCATAAACTGGATTGTTATACTTTAATGCACTAGGTGTGCGCCTGTTTTTTCTTTTCTTTTCTTCTATATATATATATATATATATATATATATATATATATATATATATATATATACAGTGTTCGACAAACCTATACATTTGCACGCCCCGGGCGAGTGGATTTAACATCGTGGCGAGCTCCTATTGGCCCAAGCAGCACACGTGTGGTACTAGGTGGCGAATAGATTTTTTTGTTCGGTGAGTAGATTTTTTGGTGATTTGTCGACCACTGTATATATATATATTGTTCTGTGATAAATAGCGAGGAAAGAAGCATGTGCTCATAAGGCCATGCTTCTACCCAAAGCGGCCGGCACACGATGCCGCCTGGTGCCAAAACAAATACATGTTTGGCTCTGATCGCACACGACTACACGCGTGAACGAAGTGGCCAAGCACGCAAATTTAGAACAGATCTGGGAAATTGATTTCCCGGAACGACGGTCGTGTCACGTGAGTGGTTCAGCCAATGAGGGTGAACTGCTCCGTGAATTCATGACCATGCCTCCGGCATGCCTCCCTGTCACCTCCCAATGCCTCCTGCCTGTAGTGCAGGTTTCGGGGCAGTGTATCGCCCTGAGGGAATCTGCTCGTCCATTCGCCACCGGTATAATCAAGGCCTAAGCAGGGAAAGGCAGTGAGAACAAGCATTCTCATGGTATTTTGCTCATATCAGTGGAAACAGGGTTTTGCCTCTTCACTGCTACATTGACCCGAGCCACTCTGAATCCCGCCCCCTGTCATGCTGTGCTCACTACAAACAGGACGAGACCCCGTTACTGAGATTAGAGTAGTAACAAACACCAGCCACAGGCACGGTGGCCACGTCCAGAGTGTAGGTTTGTCTTGACAGCAGGGTCAGGGATATAGATATCAGAGTTGTCTTTATACTTGCCGAGTTCAACGTAGGAGATATCCGGAGCGTAGAAGGTACTTTTGCCAAAGTCAGGGTTGGAGAGTGGAGAGTGGTCGAGGTGCAATGCCGAGTTCAGGATTAGAGAGGCGCGAGGAGTCATAGGTAGCCAAGATCAGGAGCCAGAGGTTGGAGTAGTCAAAGGAAGCCGGTTCGGTACACAGAAGATCAAAAACTTGAACAAAGCAACAGGACAGGGACAAGGCAGGAACAGCAAGGGTAAACACAGAGTAACAAGAATCTATGCTCAGCCAATGTGCCTATAACATTGGTGAGCATATATAGGCTGGATCAGCCAGCCCCCATGGCAGCTGTGATAGGTCTAGGACTCAAAGAGCAGGTGTAGCTGTTTGTGCAGCTAAAGAATCTTGACACGGAGCTTGTGGGCGTGGTGCACGTGTCACATGCGAGCTCTGTGCGCAGTCAGTGTGCGTCATGATACGGAGTGGAACCAGAGTCCGCGGCATCGGATAACGCCATTTTGGCGCGCATGCATGCTGCGCGCGTCTGGTAAGGAATGTGGTCCATAGGCACCCCGCGCGTGCGCGGTGGTGCTCGAGAGGATGCGCGAAGCGGCTGTATTTCGGTAATCCTTACACCCCCAAACTCACCTCTCTAGAAAGAAGATTAACATTTTGATGATGAACTTAAAAAAAGTTAACTAAACATTTCTTAAGAAAGATTCCAATGTTTGTGAAGCAGGAGAACTTCACTCTTCTAATTTTTAATCTGTAGTTTCTTAATCTGCTTCTCTGCTTCTTGCTGCCAACTAGAGATTGGTGAATCCGCCCAATAGTGTTTCCTGGATTGTCTCGTATTTTGCCCCAAAAATTTGTTTTGTAGAATCCGCAAACAGATTTGGTCAATTTTAATCTGCATGGATTAAATAAAAACCACCTTTGGAGCATGCGCGAAAGCTGAACTGCATGGACGTGTGAGCCTTTAGCTCCGTTCACAGCCTGCGGCTTATTTAATAAAAACAGCATTAAAGTGCACTAAAAATACCCAGTACTCTTCCCAAAGCTGCCTTAACCACCCGATCGACCCGTTCAAAGTGAACCTCCATGGTTCTGACGGTCTACTTCACTAAAGGTGATTCAGCTAGGACCAAAAGCCAGGAAGAAATGGCGCGAAGCGAATCTGAATTGGAGGAAGTAGCCGACAGAGAAGATACGAGCAGGGATAATCAAATCATGCTACGGAGGGATATGCGGAAGTTCTGCCTGGACATTAAAAAATGCTTTCAGTCAGAAGTACTGCACCGACACACTTTATTCGAGCAAATACCCAGTATGTACCTGGCAGATACCTGGAATGCGCCGCTCCTCACCTCTGACAAGCCCCGTTGCGTTTGCCTTCCCAGCCTGGGTTCATGCCTGGCTGATGGGCGGCTGATCTGTTAAATGATAATGATTAGGATTTAATAGGCTGCAATGCTTCGCGTGTCTACCAGATGGCATAAATTCATGAATTGTAATGCAGTAAATATATATATATACTGTGCAGTATTGCAGCCAGCGGGAATGAAATGCTTCAATCCCTGCCTGGAAAATAACCCAATGCACTCGGGCAGAAAACAGTCACAAACCTCAATACACCCGGGTATACCCGAATTCGTGGGACTAGCCGAGCTCGAATAAAGTGTGTCGCCAGTGTAGCAGCCTTACGGGCAGACATTTGCGGGATAGGGGAACGCACTGACTCCCTCGAAAAAAAATGGACTCCACCATAAAAGCCCTCCACAAGACCGATAAGCAGGTGGCACAGGTGAGGGATATGGTCAGAGACCTTTTGGACAGGCAGGAGGACGCCGATAACAGAGACCGTCGGAACAACGTGAGGGTTCGGAGGGTCCCGGAGACTGAGGCAGACCCTGAGGAGTTTATGGGTTGGTGGCTTCAAAATCTTATGCTGGACAGCTCAGAACAGGACCTTCACCTGGACTACTGCCACAGAGCCCTGCAGTCGTGGCCACAACAAGGGGACACCCCCAGAGTCATCATTGCAAGATTGAACTTCTTTAAAGTGAAGGAGACATTTTGCCAAATCACCAGGAGCCAAGGGGACTTTGAGGGGTATAAGCTCCAAGTATACCAGGACATATCACCCACCACCCTGCTTAAGATAAAACAGCTTGCCCCTATCACCAAAGTTCTGAGTGAGGCTGGGACCCGATACCGCTGGTTATACCCATTTTGCCTGTTGGTGATCCAAAACGGAGCGGCTAACACACTGTGGCGCCTGGAAGAGGGTGGAAATTTTCTAACCAGGCTGGGGCTCCAGGACAAGATCCTGGAGGAAGCTATGGTGGGAGAAGCAGCACCAGATCCATCATGGAAAGAAGCTAGGAAGGGGGACAAAAAGAAACAACCCCACAGCCCAAAGTGAGACTAGGAGCTGATATTCTACACTTACCTGTTCCAGTTGAAACTCCCCCAGTTGAAGCACTTCCGTTTTGAGCCCAGTTTGTGACCCGCTAAGGTCAGTTGACTCACCACCCCCTAGCTCCTGCAGCGCTCCTCCGAGAATGGCGGCCATCTTGGATCGGCTCTCCACCCACAATGACATTGGGGAGGAGCCGGATGACATCAGAGGAGGTACCGATAGACCTCGTGAGAGATCATCACCAGGGACGATAAGCCATACCCAAGATGGCGTCGGAGATGGCCGGAAGAGAACTACAAGAGACATAGAGGAGAAATCACGCACTTCTTTAGAGAAAATGAAGGAAGTGTCCGCTCCCATATCACCCTCTGGGAGGCACATAAAGCAACACTAAGAAGGGTCTCTCATCAGTCTGGCGGCCAAAAGAAAGAGAGAGAAAAATGCAAAAATCACGGAACGACAGAACGAATTGACAAACTTATGGGATCAACATAAGAGGTCTCCAGACCCAGTTATCCTCCAAAAGATTAGAGACACTCAGATTAAGCTGAATCTGTTGCTGACCTCCCAGGCTGAGAAATCGCTGACTTGGTCAAAGAGGAATTTTTTTGAGAAAGCAAACAAGCCAGATACCTTATTGGCCAAGATGCTCAATCCCAAAGATAAGACCTACAATATCCAAGCCATACGAACAAAATTGGGCATTACCACCGCCAACCCTAAAAGTATAGTAGGCGAATTCAAGCACTTCTATGAGGATTTATATGATGGAAGGAAGGTGACCCATTCCACAGGTACAGAGAAAGCCCTGACGGATTTCCTGAAGGGTTCAAATCTGCCAGGTATGAGCGAGGTTGATAGAGAGGTGATGGGCAGAGACTTTACAGTGGAGGAGGTCTCCGAGGTCATCACAAACTTGAAACCCTCTAAAGCCCCGGGTTCTGACGGATTCTCAAATTTATACTACAAAAAATACACAAAACAATTGACCCCGTATCTCCTCCGAATGTACAATCAAGTACTAGAGGGCACCCACTTCCCCCTAGCACATGCTCCAATCGTCAATCTCAGTGATACACAAACAGGGTAAGGACCCACTGGACTGTAGAAGCTACAAGCCAATATCCCTGATAAATACAGACATCAAAATCTACGCTAAATTATTGGCCAACTGATTGAGTCTCATCCTGCCCAGACTAGTGCACCCAGATCAAGTCGGGTTTATCGTGGGTTGACAAGCTGCAAATAATACCCGACGAATCATTGATCTGTTAGAAATAGCCAATACAAGATCAATACCGGTTATGGCGCTTAGTCTGGATGCCGAAAAAGCGTTCGACAGGATAGACTGGCCATACTTAGAGGCCACGCTTGGAGCATTTGGGATGGGCACGAAATTGACAAAAGCCATCCTCTCAGTATACTCTGCACCGTCAGCCAGGGTGACCCATCAGGGATTCGCTTCCGACCCCTTCATGATTAAAAGCGGAACGCGGCAGGGCTGCCCGCTCTCTCCCCTACTTTTTGCATTATGCATGGAACCCTTAGCTGCTCAGATAAGAGACAGTAAAGATATATCAGGTATTGGCATTGGAAACCAGTCGCAAAAAGTGGCACTGTATGCGGATGATGTATTCCTGACAATATCGAGGCCCCTCACCTCTCTGCCAGGCCTGTTCGACCTCTTGGGGAGGTTCAACAGGATCTCCGGATTCAAAATAAACCAAGCTAAATCTGAAGCCATGAATATAAATTTACCTAAACACCTAGAGAAGCTGATCGCCCTCAATTTCAACTTCAATTGGCAACAGAAACAAATTAAATACCTAGGAGTCAATGTCACCAAGACCACTAAACAGCTGTACCAGGCAAATTACCCAAAATTATACAAACCTTGAGAGAGGACGTTAGGCGCTGGGCAAATACAAAATCTCATGGATAGGGAAGATTCACTGCATTAAAATGAACTTGTTGCCTCGCCTCTTATACCTGTATCAGGCCCTCCCAGTGCCGTTAGGATTGAGGGATATCCTCTCGCTTCAATCCGAGATAGATTCATTTATCTGGGTAGGGAAAAGAGCGTGAGTGAGTAAGCAGATAATGCGCAAACAAACAGAGGCGGGAGGGCTAGCGGTACCTTGCTTGTTATCCTATTACAAGGCGGCACAATTATGCCAAATTGTGTAATGGCACACCAACCCAGACTCAAAAAGATGGGTAGCTCTGGTGAAAGAACTCTGCTCCCCGGTGGAGCTGGAACATTTAATTTGGCTCCCCAAAAAGGTGCGATTAAGCACCAAACAGCTGCTTTCCTCAATGGCCAACTCAATCTCGGTATGGGAGAACACCAGGCTCAAATGTAACCTGACCCACAAATCATCGGGAATGACCCCACTCTGGGGCAATCCATTATTTGCTCCGGGGCTGGCCGGCACGGAATTCACAATCTGGAAAACCAATCACATTTATAGATTGGTGGACCTGGAGGGTAGAAGAGGCATACAAACTTTTGACATCCTTAAAGCTAGCAACAATATTCCAAATTCTGAATTCTTTAGATACCTCCAGGTCAGAGCATTTTATCAAGCCCAACAACCTATAAGTCCATTATCGAATTTTGAAAAGCTCTGTCGTTCAGGGACGACCACAAAGGGACTCACAGTTATACAAAGAAGTAACGGATTCTGTCTCGACTGTGACAGAGAAACTTAGTTATATGACTAAATGGGAGTCGGACTTAGGTGAGGTATTAGACCTGGAAGAGTGCACAAAAATTGTGCAAGCAGTATCCAAAATCTCCATGTGTACGACCCTAAGGGAGAACGCATATAAAGTTATGATGATTTGGTACCATACTCCCACAAAATTGGCTACATTTCTGCCCATTGTGTCCCAGACAATGTGGACAACAGGTAGACTTGCTACACATGCTGTGGTCTTGCCCCAAACTGACCGGGGTCTGGGATTCAATCAAAGATTGGTTGGCCAGAATCCTAGGCGTACAAATCCCATCTGACGCGTGGGTGTTCCTTCTAAATAGGCCGCACCAGGGCTTATCCAAAGCAACAAATAAATTGATAGCGCACTTCGCGACGGCGGTGAGGGGCGAGATCGCAGCAAGATGGAAACAAAATGAGAATCCACGGATTGCTACTATTCGGAACAGAATTTGGACAGTATGTCAGATGGAGAAACTGACGATTCTGGTCAATGATAACAGCGAAAATTACCTAAAAGTCTGGACGCCTTGGTTGGCTCAGACAGACATACTGGGAGTAGACGGGTCCACGATATGGCAATGATAGTGATTCTTAAGAATCTGCCGTTGGATTGCTGAATCCACGGATTGGATTCTACAAATCCGTCCATGGGTTACGAAATCCACAGAGTGTATTAGTAATAATGATAAAAAATTGCTAGCCTTCCTACCATGCAGAGCTGTACTATAGACAGCAGCATATTAGGAAAGCTGAGCTAAAGTGACCAGCATTTGGCTCTAGGCTTACTGAAAGGAAGTAAATGCAATCTTGCAGCAACAACATGCAATCTAGGGATGTGTATATCATATGAGAGAAAAAAGGACCCAGTCTTCCAGCACTCTGTCACAACAAATGTAGAATTGTAAATTTAAAATACTTTATTAATAACCAAGAATAAAAAATAGGGTGTTAAAACGTAATTAAACGGTGTGTTATAACAGCACTTGACTGTATCCTTCATAACCCATCCGAGGTTAGGTGGGTAGATATAGTAATAAGATCCCTTATAGATATTCGGGATCAAGGCGCTATATGTTATAGCTTCCTAAAAGATATAGGAGATGGGTCTATTGGAGCTCACTTAGAGGTTGATCTCAGTATTAGTGTATCAGTGCATGTGTTACGCACTCAAATGATATACCAATAATGTAAGCGTTCTATGGTTTAGTAAGCGACAGGTTAGACCATATCTGCCCCTGCTTGAAATAGCGCTGCTCGCTTGATAATCTCGCTAACATTAAAGGTGCTAGGTCTATGGTGGAATCGTATTGTGCCCACAAATGAAATAAAGCGCAGGCTAATAAGCAAACAAAAGGTAAGGTATAGTTTCGTTGGCATTGATCAGGTGTGTAATTTATATACCATGGACACCTACAGTATACTGCAGAAAAGTAATTGATGCAGACCACCATATGTGCTGCTGATATGTTGTAGGGTTTATGGGTGTGCTCTTAATCCACAGAGCTCACCTATATTATCAGTTGAGTATGGCTGCATCAATATTGAGCTTGATGGTGCAATGTGATTACCAGTCATACATTAGCCATTCTGTTAGAATCCACATAAATACACCTAGTGCACATTCACAGTCACTGATCCCAGGGCTGGGTGATATGGTGCATAAAGGAGGCGGCTAATGTTAAAGCAACCTCCACTATAATTGTGGTGGCTAGAGCTGGTATCAACGCTGTTAACTGCTCAAAAGTTAGTCTGCCAGTATTCGGTGAGTACACTGACAAAATGCCAACAGTGTAAACCGGTAGGTAAAGCGGGTGTATGTGGGGTTGCTGATGGGATGAAAAACACTGTAAGATCACCCCACCCCCCTTATTTACCCTTGATGACAGATAAATACCTTATACCAGTTTGTGGGGGGGGGGCGGTCTACCTGTGAATCGCATGGTCCCCTATATCAGCGCTGATCTTGGTTATATCAGCGCTGATATGCTCGAGGACCTGCCTGTCTGTGAGTGAGTAGACCCTGTGAGGTAGTAGGATCCCGCGGTACAGTGACACAGCGCGATCCTAGGTAAACATACACGCCGGGGGAAACCGCAAGTCTAACAACGCGGATCAATATCACTATCAGTGACTATGAATGTGCACTAGGTGTATTTATGTGGATTCTAACAGAATGGCTAATGTACGACTGGTAATCACATTGCACCATCAAGCTCAATATTTATACTCAACTGATAATATAGGTGAGCTCTGTGGATTAAGAGCACACCCATAAATCCTACGACATATCAGCAGCACATATGGTGGTCTGCATCAATTACTTTTCTGCAGTATAGGTGTCCATGGTATATAAATTACACACCTGATCAATGCCAACGAAACTATACCTTACCTTTTGTTTGCTTATTAGCCTGCGCTTTATTTCATTTGTGGGCACAATATGATTCCACCATAGACCTAGCACCTTTAATGTTAGCGAGATTATCAAGCGAGCAGCGCTATTTCAAGCAGGGGCAGATATGGTCTAACCTGTCGCTTACTATGCCATAGAACGCTTACATTATTGGTATATCATTTGAGTGCGTAACACATGCACTGATACACTAATACTGAGATCAACCTCTAAGTGAGCTCCAATAGACCCATCTCCTATATCTTTTAGGAAGCTATAACATATAGCTCCTTGATCCCGAATATCTATAAGGGATCTTATTACTATATCTACCCACCTAACCTCGGATGGGTTATGAAGGATACAGTCAAGTGCTGTTATAATACACTGTTTAATTACGTTTTAACACCCTATTTTTTATTCTTGGTTATTAATAAAGTATTTTAAATTTACAATTCTACATTTGTTGTGACAGAGTGCTGGAAGACTGGGTCCTTTTTTCTCTCATATGATATAATCAGTCTCCATCCAGTCAGCACCTCACTGTGGTTAGCATAAGCTGTGCGGGTTTTTTTGTGTGTATCAATCTAGGGATGTGTGCAGGATCTCATGGTTATGTTTGTAGGTGGGTGTTTGTGTTTAACACCTACAGTAACTCAAACCACAGAACAAACCGAGTTTTAGAAATACTTGTTTTACTAAGTGCCTTTCCCCATTGATCTAATTGAATCATGTAGTGAAAAAATGAATAATTATAATAAAAATAATTATTATTTATTTATTGCAGTCTACTGTGTATTTGTTTCTCCTGTCTGATATAGTAAATGCTTCTAAGTCTTAATAGACAGACAACAAAGAATGTAGATGATGATCAGAGGATTTAATATAAAAGATAAAGAGACTTTTAAGTTAAAATGATGAGCCTAAATTCTTTACTTTCTGTTATTCAGAGCTTCAGTGCTTTAGAGGTGGAGCAATTCTTTGTGTTCAATATCCCAGGCGGTGTAGGAAATATTAAGTTATGCTGAATATTTTAAAACATGAATGGTCAGATGCAGCCTTTCGACTATACAGCACGATTTTTAACCAACTGCATATTTTGGACGGCAGTTTATAAAATGCGTGTTCTATCAGTGAAGCAAGGGACCAAAACTGTTCACAATAAAAAAAAAAAAACCCCTGCCCATTTCTAATTACAATCATGGTTTTTATCTTCTAAGACTGGGTAGCTGGCTTGCTACATGAGTTTATTTCCTGTAATGATTACATTTAAATCATGACTGGCTTTCAAAATATAATGTACCTGATAATGTAATTTCAGATAGAATCAATAGCAATAAAATAGGCAAGCCCCCGATTTTGAAGCAGTAAATCACTAAAACCTTGGTAACAGAGAAATGTTCATATCTAGGATATTCATTAATGTCCGATATAAAGAATTATTTAGTCAAATGGGAAGCTCCTGTGTACAGTAGGTTTTTTGGAAATATTAGATAGTGTCATTTTTTAGAAATAAACATCAATGACTATAAATGTGTAATTATAACCATATTCATCTGATTTTCTATAGTGTAAAATGGATTGACTAGCTGAACTACATGTATGTTTATGTTTAAGTGTACATGCCTTCAATAAATAAGCAGTTTTTGTAAAGGTTTGTAAAGATTAAAAAGACCAACACATCACACACACACACACACACACACACACATACTGTATGTATATATATATATAGATATATATATATCTATATCTATATCTATATCTATATATATATATATAGATATATATCTATATATATATATATATATACTGAGTTAAGTTATGGTGAGTAAAAAAAGTGACAAAAACCCTCATATATATATATATATATATGCAAATACAATTGTATGCTCACCTGCATGTCTTAGGCAGGTCTGCAACCCCAGTTCTTGGAGATGGAAATTGCGCTCGTCTGGGGTCTTCAGGGAGATTCCTCTGGAAGGTCTCCTCTCCCGCTGCACCCTCTCCCTCCGGTGATCAGCCGGCCAGATAACATGCCTCATGCAGTAAGCCCCGATACAAAATTTTCGGCACGAATTGCGAAAATGTATTTTTTGGGCGATTTGCCCTCGCAGTATTCAGTAAGGGCAGAATCCTTCCGATCCCTGCTGAAGCACTGCGAAAGCAAAGCTGCCGATGAGCTGTGGCGATACAGCCTGGCTCCCGATAAGGCTCCCGATAAGCCTTTGGTGCCGATAGATGTTTGCAGCTGAGAGAGACAAGCCGCTCTCTCAGCGCAAACTTCGGCACCAAAAAAAGTATTTAAAAACAACTTTTATTTATACTCTACATGTGCAGGGGGTCTTCGGAGCTGAACCGCGTTGGTTTGAGGTCCGGGGACCCCCTGCCCCCCGAGATACAGGCCCCTTTATGAGGTGCCGGTATCCCTCGGCGTTTAAAGGTCCCGATCACGTGACCGCGGCCTGTAAACAAACCAGAGGGATACCGGCACCCCATAAAGGGGCCTGTATCTCGGGGGGCAGGGGGTCCCCGGACCTCAAACCAATGCTGTTCTGCTCCGGAGACCCTCTGCACATGTATAGTATAAATAAAACACACACACATCAATAAAGACTCGTTCCTTACCTTGGCGGCTATGTGCAACGGTAATGAAGCAGCATGAATGTCTTTTTAATTATACTGTACAGTGAGCAGGGGGTCCCCTGAGCTGAACCGCATTGCTTTGTGGACCAGGGACCCCCTGCTTCCCGAGTTACAGGCCCCGGTATGTGTCATCGGGTGGCAGTGTCGCCGCCATGTTTATAGCGTCCCCGCAATAAACATGGCGTCCACACTGTAACCGATGGCCCAAACCGGGGCCTGTAACTCGGGAGGCAGGGGGTCTCTGAGCCACAAATAAATGCGCTTCAGCTCAGGGGGCCTCCTGCTTCCGCACAATATTATTAAAATACATTAATGCTGCTTCATTACCATAGCGGATAGCCACTAAGGCAATGAAGGGGTTAACGCATAGTAGCATGTTTATTGGGGACAAATGCCCCCAATAAACATAGCAGCAATACACAACATACAGTATAGTAATGGGCAGAATGACTATTATCCACAAATGGATAATAGTGCAGTTGTCCATTTACAATACATACACAACAATAAAGACTTTAAATACATATAGCACTCACCCATGTCCCACTGCCACGATGAAGGCCATCCTCATCTTCATCCTGCCCATGCCCCATCCGCTTCTGCAAAACAAACACAAGAATTACAACATCCAAATTAATGTCCCCTAACCCCTTAATCACCATAGCGGTTATTAACCGCTACAGTTATTAAGGGGTTAAGCCACCATCACCCACATACCCTCCCCCACAAAGCCCCCCAACCACCCTCACCCAATACCCACAGGGGAGTCCTACCAAATACCCTTGGGCCTAATACCCCCTCCCCCAGCACATACAGTACAATAATGTGCCAAATAACTATTATCCACATAGGGATAATACATTATTTGGCCATTATTAAACACATTCAATAACGTTAAAATGTAAATAAAATTGTACTAACCTCATCAATAAGAAGTCTCCGTCGCCAGCATCATCCTTGGGGTCCGTTGCCAACATTAGAAATAGCCACAACATTTCAATATCATTAACATAACACTGAACCCCTTAATCACCTTATCGGGTACTAACCTGAAAGGTAATTAAGGGGTGAAGCCATCCTGCAATGCCTACAACAGTTATGCATAACATCTTCAGTGAAATAAAAACCAATTGCCTAACCAAATTCCATTTAATCATTCAATCTGTAGGCTCACATGCCTCATAAAACATTGCATTTACAGTGTATACATGTAGCATAACATGTAAACTGCATGTACACGCTGCAAATCAATGTTAACAATACAATAATGCCACTCAAATCGCCATACATCACAAGAAGTATATTATTTAATACAATAAACTCACCATCAATGAATTACCACACATCAATTACATTCCTAAACAATTAAAATACCATCCATACCAATTACACAATGAACTAAAGCTATCCTAACAGAGAACCACTTCAAAACATAGAAAAAAGTACACCAACAAATACAATATACTAAAGCAAGGCTTTCCATATCCTATTGTACGGCCTGGAAGCCCAAAACTTACATCTGTCTAAAAATAAAATACATTTAGCACACATCAATGCATAGCCACAATGATTAATAATACAGAATTAGAAGCTTTAACAACACTATCATTTCTTACCCTGTATATATATCTGTACACATACATACAGACATACATACAGTGGGAAGAAATGATATGCATTATAAAAAATGAAAACATGAAAAAGCAACACAAAAAACAGTTACATTAAGTACATTTCTTTATTTAACTTACCATTACTTGCCCCCACCGACTCCCGTTGATCAGCTTACTCACGAACCAATCCACGACACCATCCACGACACCATCCAGGAACAAATCCACGACACAATCCAGGAACAAATCCACGAACCAAACCAGGAACCAATCCAAGAACAAGTGCAGGAACCAATCCAGGAAGCAAGCCACGAAGAAATCCAAGAAACAATCCACGACACGATCCAGGAACAGGAACCCATAAAAGAAAAGAAAAAAACAAATTAAACATTAAAATAATAAAACATGACAATCAAGGGTTGTACTAGTTTTATTCTTAGTGAATCTGTATTACAATACCTTGTTCCGGGGTCTTCTTGACATCCGGTGCCACGCCCTGGTCTTCAATCTTCAGGAGGAGGTCCGTCCTCCTCGGCATCTGCCTTCAAAATGAGACGACATAGGCTTTTATAGGCCTATGACGTCACATTTGTCGTCATATGGTTCCCACGGCCCTGATTGGGCCGTGAAAACCATGTGTTTTGGCCGATGTAAAAAAATTGATGACGTCACTTAAAGGCAATGCCAGCATAGCCAATCAGAATGGCTTTGCTGCTATTGCCTTTAAGAAAACGTCATGAAATGACACATGGCCGGACTCACATGGTAAGCCTGCCAATCAGAGCGTGGGAACTCCATCCCTACTCTGATTGGTTCAAGTACCATGTGAGTCCGGCCATGTGTCATTTCATGACGTTTTCTTAAAGGCAATAGCAGCAAAGCCATTCTGATTGGCTGTGCTGGCATTGCCTTTAAGTGACGTCATCAATTTTTTTACATCGGCCAAAACACATGGTTTTCACGGCCCAATCAGGGCCGTGGGAACCATATGACGACAAATGTGACGTCATAGGCCTATAAAAGCCTATGTCGTCTCATTTTGAAGGCAGATGCCGAGGAGGACGGACCTCCTCCTGAAGATTGAAGACCAGGGCGTGGCACCGGATGTCAAGAAGACCCCGGAACAAGGTATTGTAATACAGATTCACTAAGAATAAAACTAGTACAACCCTTGATTGTCATGTTTTATTATTTTAATGTTTAATTTGTTTTTTTCTTTTCTTTTATGGGTTCCTGTTCGTGTCGTGGATTGTTTCTTGGATTTCTTCGTGGCTTGCTTCCTGGATTGGTTCCTGCACTTGTTCTTGGATTGGTTCCTGGTTTGGTTCGTGGATTTGTTCCTGGATTGTGTCGTGGATTTGTTCCTGGATGGTGTCGTGGATGGTGTCGTGGATTGGTTCGTGAGTAAGCTGATCAACGGGAGTCGGTGGGGGCAAGTAATGGTAAGTTAAATAAAGAAATGTACTTAATGTAACTGTTTTTTGTGTTGCTTTTTCATGTTTTCATTTTTTATAATGCATATCATTTCTTCCCACTGTATGTATGTCTGTATGTATGTGTACAGATATATATACAGGGTAAGAAATGATAGTGTTGTTAAAGCTTCTAATTCTGTATTGTTAATCATTGTGGCTATGCATTGATGTGTGCTAAATGTATTTTATTTTTAGACAGATGTAAGTTTTGGGCTTCCAGGCCGTACAATAGGATATGGAAAGCCTTGCTTTAGTATATTGTATTTGTTGGTGTACTTTTTTCTATGTTTTGAAGTGGTTCTCTGTTAGGATAGCTTTAGTTCATTGTGTAATTGGTATGGATGGTATTTTAATTGTTTAGGAATGTAATTGATGTGTGGTAATTCATTGATGGTGAGTTTATTGTATTAAATAATATACTTCTTGTGATGTATGGCGATTTGAGTGGCATTATTGTATTGTTAACATTGATTTGCAGCGTGTACATGCAGTTTACATGTTATGCTACATGTATACACTGTAAATGCAATGTTTTATGAGGCATGTGAGCCTACAGATTGAATGATTAAATGGAATTTGGTTAGGCAATTGGTTTTTATTTCACTGAAGATGTTATGCATAACTGTTGTAGGCATTGCAGGATGGCTTCACCCCTTAATTACCTTTCAGGTTAGTACCCGATAAGGTGATTAAGGGGTTCAGTGTTATGTTAATGATATTGAAATGTTGTGGCTATTTCTAATGTTGGCAACGGACCCCAAGGATGATGCTGGCGACGGAGACTTCTTATTGATGAGGTTAGTACAATTTTATTTACATTTTAACGTTATTGAATGTGTTTAATAATGGCCAAATAATGTATTATCCCTATGTGGATAATAGTTATTTGGCACATTATTGTACTGTATGTGCTGGGGGAGGGGGTATTAGGCCCAAGGGTATTTGGTAGGACTCCCCTGTGGGTATTGGGTGAGGGTGGTTGGGGGGCTTTGTGGGGGAGGGTATGTGGGTGATGGTGGCTTAACCCCTTAATAACTGTAGCGGTTAATAACCGCTATGGTGATTAAGGGGTTAGGGGACATTAATTTGGATGTTGTAATTCTTGTGTTTGTTTTGCAGAAGCGGATGGGGCATGGGCAGGATGAAGATGAGGATGGCCTTCATCGTGGCAGTGGGACATGGGTGAGTGCTATATGTATTTAAAGTCTTTATTGTTGTGTAAGTATTGTAAATGGACAACTGCACTATTATCCATTTGTGGATAATAGTCATTCTGCCCATTACTATACTGTATGTTAGGGGGGTATAGGTGTTGTTGGGTATATATATATATATATATATATATATATATATATATATATATATATATATATAATTATTTAATTATTTATTTAATTCGTTATTGTGGTGCTGGGGTGTTTTTTTTTTATTATTGTGGGTAGTGGGGGTGTGTGAAGGGGGCATTAGCCCCAACGGTGGTTGTTTAGGGCTTGCGGGTGGGTAGCGGGAGGCCTTAACCCCTTCAGGACCGTAGCGGTATTAACCGCTACGGTCGTGAAGGGGTTAAGTGCCCCCGCATCCCCCCCGCAAGTCCTAAACTCACACCCAGGGCCAAATACCCCCCTCACCCATCCCCGCTACCCACAATAACGCTGGCACGGTGGGTTAACCCCTTCATTGCCTTAGCGGTTAGCCGCTAAGGTAATGAAATGGCTTTTAAATGCCTTTTTCCTGCCTCGGATGCATGCCGGGGGGCTCCGGTGCGGGTATCAGCTCCGGAGACCCCCGGCATCAATCACAGGCAGGAAAAAGGGCTGATTTTTCCTAAGTGTCGCCCTTGCCGATGCTTCTCCTTCAGCAAGTTGCCAACTTTAGTTGGCGGGCTGGATTGGCCATAAAATCTCCAATCTGGCCTGCCGATCAGCACCAAAAAGCTGATCGGGGCTTACTGAATTCAGGCGGGAAAAAAAAGTCCCGATAAGTGGCTTATCGGCAGCCGGGTGGCGAAAAAAATTTTTCCGCAAGAAAAGTTGCCGATAATTCCCACTTATCGGGGCTTACTGAATCAGGAGGGCAAAAAACAGCTATAAAATGCCGAAAAAGCCTTATCGGGGCTTACTGCATGAGGCCCCAAGTCTTTTTTGCAATTAGGTCTGCAACCCCGCCTTTCCCCATTATCACCCAGCATACAGCACTTCCACTGCAGCAAGGGATTCTGGGAAATGACATGCAAATGAGCACAGTGTCACTTTTTGCCTCAAAAACCATTTTTAACATGGTTCCTTATAGGCTGTCTGTGGGTGGTTTTCTGGGTATGCACCTTAACCCTGGCTGTGCTCAAAGCTGTGACCATGCAGGAAGCTTAAGCCTATAGGGAACCATGTTAAAAATGGTTTTTGAGGCAAAAAGTGACACTGTGTGCTCATTTGCATGTCATTTCCCAGAATCCCTTGCTGCAGTGGAAGTGCTGTATGCTGGGTGATAATGGGGAAAAGCGGGGTTGCAGACCTGCCTAAGACATGCAGATGAGCATGCAGTTGTATTTGCATATTTGCTTTCCTGTGGAGGGTTTTTGTCACCATATATATATATGTCCACACCATTTGTATTAACTCCCACTCCACACACCCCTTTTGTAAAGCACTGTATACACTGTGGGCTCTCCATTCCTTTATATTCACACAGATACACACACACACACACACGCTTACATCACTTTCTTTCAGGAACCATTTAACACCTCTAGCCATAAATATCATCCCCACCGGGGGAAGGACAAACACAGATAACATTCCAAGAGACACTGTTTTTAAGTATTCCCTTTGCTTGCTTCATTCATTGTACAACACAGGAGAGGCTTGCTTCATTAATTGTACAACACAGGAGAGGGACCACACCGCTCACTTAATCAATAATATCAAATTTTAACAATTATATATATATATATATTTAGCATTTGTAAAAAATTGTATTTGATTCCTTACAAAATATGTTGCCAAACTTGAAAGGGTTAAATCCCCCCTATTTGTTCTTCTTTTTTCTTATGTGTACTGTATATGAAAGCATGTGGCAATGTATAATTTTATTTTCTTACCGAAACTGGAAGTTGTTTGGTGCTCCTGTTATAAATCTGTCAAAATAATGATTGTGTGACTAACATAATGGCTACCTTTCACTTTCAATGAATCCTTAAGGCATTGTAACTCAGCAGCTACAATGTATCCTTATATTACTATTGTAATATTAGAAATTGTTACAGTTTACAGCTTAAACTGCTGGGAAATTTGGTGACAAATAATCACAAACAAGCATAGCAAAGCAGAGATCCTTGAACAATTTGTGCTCGAGCAGTTCATACAAATACTGCCCCCCTCCTCCCACTCCTGGGTAAAAAGACATGCTGCATTTTCCCTGGATTCAGCGGTCCGCTTGGTGGAAAACTTCCTTGGTGACAACAGCCAACAGGATAGCTGGGATCGGCTTGTGCAAACACCAGCTGCTACCTGTGATTCCAGAGGCAGAAGAGCAGACAATGGAGGGGTCTACAACTCGCCAGCTCGGGAAATCCAGTCAACCCGATCGGAAGACCCTTTCCCATCTCAGAGGGGTCCTGGTACAAACTCCCGCAGAGATGCCCATCCCGGATCCAAGGCCATTGATCACTCAAGGGAGGATGCCACCACAGTATTCCCCGAGAACCTGGACTCCCGTCACCCATCCAGTGGAGTGGATACCACCACCAAACAGAAGGGAGGATCCCGTCCCACAGCGGAGAGGTCCAAACGCCGAACCCCGTTGAGAGCTTCCGCTGATGACCGAGTTTGCGGACTCAGGAGATGATGAGATGGACTGTTCGTATGGCAGAACCACTGCCAAGCTCTGGTGGACTCGAGATCTGGGAAGATCATGATCCTAGAGGGTCTAATTCCAAACAACCGACTTTCCTATGAAGCTCCATGGAATATCGAATGTATCCATGGAGACACAAAGAAATACCAGACGGCGAACATCCTCCTTCGCATCAATGATTTAGAGGCTAGACTGCTTGTAGGAGTTGCTCCCTGGCTTCCTGCTCCTGTTCTAATTGGCCGAGGCTGGCCCCACTTTGGAACATTGTTGGCCCCTACTCTTACAGAGCCTACTTCACCGTTCCGGAGAAGCCCAGGGACTTGTTCCCTTTTCCCCTGGAGATTTATCCCCATAGACACCGCGTCCCAAAGACACGTAAACAGAGACGTGTGGAAAAAGAGGACTGGTTAAGAAAGGCTGGGACTCTTGGTAAGGTTAGTCATCCAAAAAGACTGCAAGTCATGGCAGGAGATGACCAGGGTGGGGAACAGATAGATACGGGAATTTTGCCAGACCTGGATCTTCCTGACTTCTGTCAGAAGCAGAGGAAGACCCAGCTCTGGCTAGACAATATGAGAAGGTGGTACGGGTCAACGACAATGTAATGGATGAACAAGGTGTAAGAGTGTTTCCACATTTCGAACTATTGAATGACATCCTATATCGTGTGAATAAAGTTACACAAACAGGGGAGGTCATTTGACAAATATTAGTCCCCGAAGGTCATCCTTTATCTCCTGAATCAGACAGCATAGAATGCAGGCAGTGGGCATCCCCATATGGTGCGTGAACACCTCTTTCTCTACCAAGTCCCTTCAACTATAGTCCAGGAGATCCCCGACTCTGGTAACTCGTAGCTGTATTAGTCAGTGATGGCTACTGGGTGACTCAAACATCTGGACCCCCCACTGCCAGATTCAACAGCAGGGGCTTGGCAAGGATTTCCCACCACTCCCGTCTGTCCTTTACTGGTTTACATGGAGACCAGGCTCTAAGGCTTTAGTCGGTCCCGTTAGAATGTTGGCAGCACAAAAAGTTTCTACCTAACTCCTTGGGTTTGATTATAAAGAGAAACCGGTAAACCCCAAGTTACGCAGCTGGCGAAAAAAGATGTTTGCCAGCTGGCACCCCATGAGGAGGCAGATCTGCATAAAGGCATATTTGGAAACTAAAAGTGTGTATTTTGGAGTGGATTCACACCACTCCATGTCTGCCCATGCTACACTTACAAAGATCAAATGCTTTACAATCAGAAGGGTCAAATGAAGAGGTCATACTCATGACTATCAGCCAGTGCCACAGCTGACTAGATTTGTAATGAATTCTGAGATTGCATGTGCTGAGCTGTGTGACAACATTTCAGTTTGATTACAAGTACATTTTGTATAAAGTGTGGAGTTAGAACAAGGAGGAGTTGAAACAAGGTATGTAGAACTACAGTAAATTGTTAGCACTTTATACTCCATAGTGCAATAATGTGCAGGATTGAGAATGCCACTCTTGCCACATCTGCAATTGGAGCAGCTGTTTCGAGCATCAGCTGTAGTAAGTGTGAGCACATGGTCTGTTTGGAGTCTCAGATTGCTGATCTGAAGAGGCAACTTGCAACATTTAGGGACATTGACAATCTTGAAAGGAGCTTAGTGTTCATTGAGCAGGCCCTGGCTGGGATAGAGGTGCAGAGTGTCGCTGTAAGTGAGGACCAGGAAGAGAAGAAATTGGTCAAAAGAAAGACCAAAATATCCGGAGCTCTAAAACCAGTAATAGTGGTGTCACGCTGGAATCAAATGCTGTAATTTAAAGACATATGTCCAGTACTTGAAGGGTCTATGATGAAAGTCTGCAAGTGCGTGGTTTGTAAGTGCTTTTTTCAAGTTCTTTTTTCAATGTCTCAAGCAAAATGGCAATAAAGGGTCAAATTCAATAACCACTCATATACATCAGGCAATGGTTGCTTTACTCACGCAACTTCAGACCGGTAAGACCCAATCAAACCGGAGCCTCAATCCTTCACAAGGAAGAGGTAGGAATCTGGGTAACCATTAGAAGGGGAAGTAGGGGGTAGAGGTGCGCAAGGTCTGAGCTGTCCCATCCCAAAAGATTTGCCAGATTGAGTGAAGATATTGGGGGTGGCAGGGCAAGAATGGCAAGGCTGGGGGAGACTGATTCCTCTTGCAGTCAGGGGAATAGTTCTTCTAGCACAGAGAGGACTCAAGATACTCAGAGAACAAGAAAGGATGTTGTACTAGGGGACTCCATTATTTGGATAGTAGAGAGTAGAGATGGGTGATTTTTTGGGGCGAATTTGGATCTGCAGCGGAATCGCCGGTTCCTTTGGTATGCAGATTTCAATGGATCAATCTCAAAAAGGACAATTCACGTTTTGTAGATTTTGTATTATTATTACCAATAATCTCCATGGATTCCGCAACCCGTGGATAGATTTTTAGAAGCCAATCTGCGGATTCAGCAATCCGTTGGCAGATTGTAAGGAATCTACCAACGGATTCCTGAATCAGCGAATGGGATTCTACAAATCTGTCCACGGGTTGTATCCAACGACGTTTTTTTATTAATCCATGTGGATTAAAACAGACCAAATCCATTTGTGTATTTTACTCCACCAAATGGATTTTGGGGGAAAATGCAAGAAAATCCGGGAAACAGATTTTAGCGGATTCGCCCATCTCTAGTAGGGAGTGCAATCTATTACTGTGACCGCATGAACCAAATAGCCCCCCCCCTTTTTTTATGAGGAACAACAGAGGCCTGAGAAGGGGCAGCAACTTCTCCTAAGGACCTGGGCCATTCAAGGCCCATTATGGTGGGCTCAGTGTGAAAGGGTGCTCTAGCAGATGGAGGAGTGGGTGCAGGATCTGGAGCAAATGTTGCTTTCCCTTTTGGGCAGCTCTTGCTAGTGTGCCCCAGCTCCTTGCACAGAAAACACCTCAGCTTCTCAGTGCCATAGAACACCCTGTATAGGGTGCCCTCAAAAGGAAATCTAAAGGTCCCCTCCATGTACTCTGTGCTCTTCAGGAGCACCAGGTTCAGGAGAGCACATGCCTCTATACCTGTAGCCCAAATGTATTTTTATTATTGGAGACTTAATATCTCCATGGCTTGTAGGTGCAGGCACAAGAGACAGTCTGGGAGGAAGTGGGCCACATTTGAAAGGATGATTCATGCACCCAACCTTTCCAGGTGTTCATTGGGGATATACAGTAGGAGGCAGACAGAATATAGAGAAATAACATGCTCTAACCATACATTTTTCTGTCTCCCACCACTGCAGTCTACATCTACCACATCCTTAATACAGTATAAACCTAAATTATCTGGCTTGGTGCTTTGGGGACTCACCCCATGCTTCCTGCTTCAATGATTCCTGCTTAGGGCTGGTGCAGCTCCAGCATTAGTATTGTTGGGTCCAGTGCATAGACAGAGCGACCATCTGCACCCATGATGTAGTTGAGGCTGCAGGGGTTTTGCTGCTAGTAGGAACTGGGGGAGATTCGGCCATGCAACTGGATGTTTTAGGCATAGGGCTGTGGCTAATGTTCTTGTTGTGAGTGTCTGGGGACAGAGGGCATGGGTGTAGCCCTCCCTGCTTTATTTGTCCTCCTCCCCTTAGGCACGAGGCAGTACCAGTGAAAAGGGGTATAGAAGAGAGGATATGTCCCTTTAAGTATCAATTAAGGTACTCTCTGCTAAAGGAGAAGTGCAGGTAGTATTGCTTTTGTTCTCCCTCTTTATTTCCTCTCTCCGCAGCAAGCAGTTGCACATAGACATCTATCCAAAAAAAAGTTTGAGAACAGTTCCCACCTCAAACAGAAAGTAACTTAAAAATAACATTAAAAGCAGAGAACCAGGGTTGGAGAAGGGGAGAGAAGCTGCAGTGACACGTCCACAGTAAGGGAGGCTTTTTTGGGTTAAGTCACTGCACCTAGGGGGAAATTACAAGTGTTTTTAAATTAACTAAAATAAACCTAAACTTCTCCAAAAGGAAATAATAAAACTCCTAAGTGTTTCAACACAAAATTATTCAAAAAAAAACTGAAATAAATTGCAATAAATCCCTTTTTAAAGCTACTATGTGCAAGCTGTTATCACGCACAACCTCAGATAAACTGCTAAGCCTACTGCTGTTCCAGGTTGTGTTGGAAAGTCGCTATGTCTTAGAACAGGGGTTCTGCAAAGTTTTCTCCCTGCGCCCCCCCTGCCTACACTCCTCTCCTGCTCTTGCCACCCAAACCACAACCCCCTCAGCTGCGGCGTGAAATGAAGCCGCAGGGTCATGTCATGCCATGGCAACACGATATCATGTGACTCCGCAGCATCATCTGATGCCGGGTTACTATGGGGACGCATCACCGAAGACACCACCAAGCCGTCTGAATCAAGGTAGGAGAAGTTACCGAGGTCCCCTAGCATTTCATTTAAATGACTTCGGGGAGTGTGCAGGCCTTCTGTAACCGCTGTGCCCAACCCTGGAAAATCTCAAGCCCAGTTTGTGCTCCCCTGTTTTAGGAGCATCAGATAGGATTGAGGATTTTTAAAGAGAAAAAATTGTGTGCTCTAGAAATGCTATACTACAGTTGGTTTATCAATATATAAAGATGTAATGTGTATAAACAATCTATCCTACAATAGACAAGATGTGGTAGATGGTATAGTGCAAATATAAAAATTATACGTGCTAATATAAAAGCAATCAATAATATTAAAAAGGTGAAATAAGTGAGAAAAAATATTAAATAATGTCCAAAATTAGCTCAACATTTGAAGGGGGTGTCCCCAGAAGTATACCATATCTGTAATTGGATACGTTCAATTGGTATGTGCAGATATCGTTAGTCTCCTCTTTTGGGGGGTATTCAGCTCTCTGTCTGAAGTATCGAACTCCTCTTACAGATGATGTAATAAAAAAGAAAGAAAAATAGAGTGCAAAACAGCCATAGCATAAAATTGTTTTAATGATAAAGTTATTTTCTCATAGTACAGAACTGATTTATAAAATAAAAAAAAACAGACACATATAGGATATTGCTAGGACTGCTGCTTTAAAATCAGTGTTCACACTTTTTTGTTTGGAGCCCACTTGCACACCTACTGGAACTCGTCTGCTATGTACCTGTAAGGATTCTGCCTGATCCGTGCCGGGTTTTCACTGCGGTCCGAGTTTTCTGTCTCTCCTGCCCTTTCTGCTCTCTGTGGCCATTTTGGGTACTTGCAGACTGCTTTATAATGCTTTAAAGGATCTTTTGCAGTTACGTCTTATCCTCTTGCCTGTTTGAGTTCCGGTTGCTGACCCCAGACCATGACCCAAACCTCGCTGCCTTCCACCTGCCCTGACCTCCGCTTGCCTCCTTGACTTTGCAACCCTGCCACCAGCCCTGACCTCTGCTTCCCTACAGACTACGGATACTCTTACAGGACTCGGTCCCTGAGTTGTGATCGGTTTATTTGCATCCCTACCTGAGACGAGCACCGTCAAAATCCAAGCTCACAAAATGCATGGGGATTTCATGGAAAACCTGTGAGTCCCAGATGAGTGGGCGATGCCTGATTCTGTCTCCATTTGCCTGTCAAGAAAAAGTGTCACAAGCAGGGACATAATCAAGATGCCGACTTGGTTTGAACAGCGGGGAGAGAACAAACGAGATCAGCTAGGTGTGCATACAGTATGGGCACTACACTTCCCAAAAAGGTGTGAACGCTGATTTTAAATTGATACCTTGTGAGTTGATTACCACTTATCATTTACAACTTTATCATTAAAAGTGTGTTACACTATCAGCGGTTTTGTGCTTTCTTTTTCATCAGAAGTGGAGGATTCTCAGTCTATTGCATATTTGTTGGACAGTGAGTTTTTCTCGGTCCACCTTTGTCAGCAGTTATTTCCTCTGTGTCATTTACCTCGGGGTATTTGATCTGCAGTCCTCATTTTACAATGCTTCGTTTTACAACGAATGGCTTATCCAACGCTATGTAATGCATACCTATGTTCATTTTTACAACGCCAAAACGGCTTATCCAACGCTCTTACGATGCTTTGCAAAGTTGTTTATGTGTATATAATATATATATTATACTATATTATACTATATAATATATTCTATTTTTATATTCCATTATATATTATGTAATATATATAATACAGTATATGCACTATATAATTTATGTGTATGCTGCATATCTTATTGTGTGCGTAAAATATTTTGTGTATTTTAGCATTAAAAATGCCTTCAGGAATAGAACCTTTCATTTAAACAGTGTTCCTATGGGAAAACGTGTTTCGCTTTACAACGTTTCTCTATCCAACGCCATTTTGAGTAACACATTGTGTCGGATAACCGAGGACTGCCTGCATACTGACAGAGACTTACTGTATGATGCTTCCTGTTTCCAGGCCCAGCTGTTGTTCGAACAGTTAAACAGATGCAGCAGCACATTTGGCATGCGCAAGCAGTTCAGGCTAGCGGTTACCAACTCCTTCTCCTCGATGGCACAAAAGGCCCAGCTGGTCTACACAGTGTGTCCCTGCTGTGAGAGGGTTTTTTTTTTGCTTCTTCACCCAGTTTCTGGTGCCACAGAATAAGCATTTTATCCTTTTGCTTGGCATGGTGCAAGGGTGCAATCTGTGTACTGTCGGTACATTGTTAGTAATGGTGCGGTATTTAAGTAGACACAGAAACAGGCCATCGTCGAACATATGAGGCTGACCCATCCTAAGAAATTCCACTATTTGGAACGAAAATGATCAGTCTCAATGCAAGCCGGTGATCCTGTCCCTGTCTGCCTCTTCAAGTATGTGGTGATGGAGATTTATTCTCTCCATCCTCACCTTGAAAGTAATTAGTTCTGTCCTAATTTAATTGTTCTGGTCTACATTTTCTAACTCGCACTGCTTTACCTTGTCTTTTACTGTCAGGTTCTGTCCCTATACAGAACACAGAATTATTTGGCAGTCATCATAACACAGATGTGTACTAGCTACTTATTGCATCTTGGGCATTTTTGAAGTTCGAGGTTGTGTTGTGTTGCAGCATTATCGATTTTTTTCATGATGGTGTTGGATGTTACACAATCCCTTACTATTTTTCGGATCCCCAACAAACAAATCCACATTCTATTTTCTGTCTGCTGCTTCCTACAATACATGGCCTCATTCTCGGATATGGTTTGAACACTGCTATTGTTGCTGTTTTTCAGTGTTGCTGATACTGAACCTACCCTCCTCAATTCTCCTTTTTTTTTGTAATTACGGTTAAATAAATGTAAAAAATAAATAAATTCCTCCCCATCTTTATTTTTTGTATCCTTCCCTCCCCATCTTTTATTTTCTCCATTTATCCCTCTCCCGAAAATTTTTAATAAAAATTGAGTTAAAAAAAAATAAAATAACAATTACCTATACAGCAGCGGTGCCAGATATAAGGAGAGAATTCAGCAAGGTGTGCAGCGCTCTCTTTAAGGGCAACAAAACAATTTACACTAAGCTACCCTGGCACACTGAGAGTCTACACGGAGGAAGGAGCAATAGTGTTCAACATGGCAGAGGAAGCGGAGACGTTCTTAAAGAGACCTGAAGCAAAGGCACAAGATAAAGGCCCTGGGGGCGAATCAAGAAACAACAGAAGAAATGATGAAAGCCCCAAAAGGAGCGAGGGCAGCAAGAGAAATAAGCGACGCAGAGGAAGAGAGCGCCGGGACTTTAAAAATATCTTGAGGACTTGGAATGGTGCAAAGGACTAAATGTACTTCTTGGGGTATCCTGATAAAAGATTGAAGGAGGGACAAAGTTAGTGGAGTAGAGGGGACTAGAAGAATTGCCTTGTTAACTGTTATTGGGGAAGGCCGAAGTTCAAGGCCAAGCTAGGTGCGTTAAGTAACTAAGTAGTTAAAAATTTATGCTAATACAAGCAGCAGTTAAATATGTTATATAAGGAAGTGGTAAGGGGTATAACAGGTTAATAAGGCCTAACAAGTACTGTAGTTAGAAAAGCCAAAAGCTTATTAGTAAGGCATAAATTGAAGGATATATTATATGGTGGAGCAGGAGGAGTGAAGTATCACAATAGGATGGAAGGCAGGAGCTGCTCCCGGACAAAAAAAAAAAGTCAATACAAGTGATGTTTATGTTAATGTTTCTATGTACGTAAGGGCATAAATTCTCTAATAAAATTAAAAAACATTTTTAGACACCTGAAAAAATGAAGGACAGATATAGCACAAGTTCAGGAAACCCACCTGAATGAAGACGAAAGTAAAAAACTTAAGCGGAACTGAGTGGGAGAATGTATTTATTCCCCAGCAGTGGGAAAGAAGGGAGGTGTAAAAATTCTAAATAATAAAGCACTGCCCCTGGAAATAATAATTTCCTCTGGGGACACAACAGGGTGCAATGCAGAGCAAAAATACACAAAACAGAATTAAACATTTATAATCTGCATTCCCCCAATGCATTCCCCCAATGAGAATAGCCAGAGCTTTTTCCAGAGCACGGTGGAAAAAATATTGAAAGACAAAAGTAACAGTACTATAGTGGGTTTTAATGTAGCTCAAGATCCATTGTTAGACAAATCAGGGCAAAATAAACAACAGAGGGGACTAAATCCAGGACATAAGATTATTAAAACTTTGCAAGAAGCGCTAGGGGTGATTTCACAGTGATGTGTGTTGTAGTTGCAGTAGAGAACAAAATGGCAAATTGAATTGTAGAGGGCGTCAAGTTTGTTAAGGTGGATTTGGGGTACCGAGCCATATACTGTCCTCATAGTCCATAATTGGCATTAGCCAATCTGCTGTGCGATACGCTTTCTGAACCAGCAGACTTAGGGAGGAGATATTCCTGTAAAGTACACCTAGTTTGGCATAGGTTTGGATGTCAGTGTATCAATGTGCATCCCAAATGTTAAATGGGAGTCAAACCATATGCCCAAGTATTTAAAACTAGTAACAGGAGTTAGGGTGGTTTTAGCATTGGTTCTGATCTGTATCTCAGTCATTGGAAGCTTTAGAAATGTTGCCTTGGTCCCAAATACCATTGTTACAATCTTGTCAGTGTTTAAAAACAGTTTGTTTGGGGAAATCCAATTTTCAAGTCACAAAAAGTCAGATTGACGAATGTGTTCAAGTTCGGAGTGGCAATGGCTGTGTGCATATAAGATTGTGTCATCTGCATACATGTATATTGAGGCTCCCCAGAGCCTTGCGGGACACCACATGTGATATCAAAAGGGTTGGCGTTAGAGCTGGATGGACACGTTGGGATCTACCTGATAGGTAGGAATTAAACCAGTTTAATGCTTGCTTCACTATGACAGAGCATTGTAGTGTGTTAAGCAATATAACATGATCAACAGTATCAAAAGGCTTTGAAAAATCTAGGAATAAACGTTTTCCCCGTTCCATTCCACACCGGATCTAATTGCAAACTTTTAGCAGGGTAGTTACCATGGAGTGTTTGGGGCGAAAGCCAGATTGAATTGGCTAGGGAAATTTGTCTTGGTATAGTAATCGCTTAATTGGGAGTGAACACATATTTCCATGACTTTGGATAGTATTGGGAGAAGAGAGATTGGCTTGTAGTTTGAGACAGTGTTTTTGTCCCCACTTTTGAAGATTGGGACATCTCTGGCCGTTTTCCAGGTCTTAGGGATATGGCCTGCATACAGAATAGAGTTGACTATGGAAGCAATTGGTTTGGCAATGGCTGGGTCACCAAACTTAGGAACTTAGATTGCAGTAAGTCAGGTCAACACTGGCTGCTTAGTTTTGATTTGAGGAGCGCTTGTGTAATCTCCTCTTTGGATACTGGGACAAATTGAAAATTGTGAGCACTGTTGGGAGAGGGTGGGGCTATAGGGGTACTGACAGAATGAGTTTCATGTTTGTGGTTTGGGTTGCGTTTAGCTAATAAGTTAGTAGCACACCCCACAAAGTAATCATTGAATGCATTTGCAATGTCAGTGGGGTTTGTCAGAGTAATATTCTCCTTAGTGATATTACTTTGTTTGTCATTGTCTAAAGTATATGTAATTTTAATAATTAATTTACTGGTTTAGTGCGCTTTTAAATGTAAAGGAATATTGTAATCACTGTAAACTGGTGTTTTGTGGTCCTGTTGAAATGTAATATGTTTTGAAATGGAAACGCAATAAAAATGTTCAACAATAAAAAAAAGCACAAAAAAATGTTGGTTGAAAAGTTTTTTTTAAGTTTTTAAAATGATAGATAATCATTGTCACGGGAGACCAGTACTTTAACACCAAAACCACCGGGATTACTAGCACCAGACAGGACAAAGCTGTAGAATAAAATGGGTTTTATTCTGGCATGAAAGCAGACAAAACAAAGCTGTACAAAGCAAGATACAATACCAACTTGGGGCCTGGGGAGTATACACTAGCCTTGCTAGGTGCAAGGGCCTGCATCAAGAAGGCTTGCCCTGTCCGCTTCTCGTCCAGGATCTCAGAGTGCTGATCACTCACAGCAGCCCCTCTGAGATATCTCTCCAGTTGGTCACTGTAAAAGATCAAATTCCGTTACAGAATGTCTCTCAGTCTCTCTGTCACTCAGATAGTCTTCTGAGGGTAGATTTCCACACTCCTTCCCAGACTGTCTCTCAGTCTGTTAGCCTCTCTGCTCTCAGATGCTCTCTGAAGGCAGATATCCACACTCTTTCCCAGAGTGCCTCTCTGAAGGTAGCTCTCAGAGGGTTCTTTGAGGGAATCTCCACACTCCTTCCCAGAATGTCTCTGTCTGTTAGCCTCTCTTGCTCTCAGAGGCTCTCTGAAAGTAGAACTGATTCTCTGATCAGCAGCACCCCTTATATTGGCCTCTGTGGCTATCCTTTACATGGGAGATTCTACTGGACAATTCAAGCACAAATTATGCACAGATTAAGTTAGTGCCACAACAAACAGAGGGCATGCTAAAACCCATCCCTGATTAAATCAGAGTCTGTGCAATACAATGCTCTTCCTTCCAGATCTGATCAGCAGCGTTTCACCTCCCCCCAGGAGTCCCGACACCTAGCTGTCCCTAATCCTACCAATTCTATAGAAAGCTTCACCTGTGGACTGCATTCTCCATAGAAATGATAGTAAGAATGGAATATCTCATTTGCTTTCTGGCAGGGTTGACACTGAAAGCACATTTACAGAAGAATGTTGATTCACTAAACTGTGGGATTGCATTTACAGGTAATAACAAATACAGACTTTGAAATACATTTTTACAGACATGGAAATACATTTACACATCCCTTTTCTTCCCCAGGTGTTAAATACATTTGGCCAAAGTAAGCCTTACAAAGGTTGCCAAGTTACATAGATTTAGGGGTAGCTAGCTGGGCTTCATAACAGTTTTGTGATGCCAGCAACCCCTACCGTCACAATCATTTTTTATAAAGCTTTGTTACATATAATGTTTTAAGGTAGATTAAATATGTTTTTCTAGTTAAAGGCTGTTAAATTGTAACATAGTAGATGAGGCTGAAAAAAAGACAGATGTGTTCATCGAGGTCAAGCTGTGTGTTAAATGTAGCAGGGTAGTCCTCCTCACTTATTGGGGGATTTGGTTTAGTTCTGCAGGCAGGTTCTGCGGAGGTGCGTCGGCCATGTTGAGGTTGACAGGGTTGAGAAGCTGGACATTCTCCTTGTTATGCGGAGGCATGGTGGCCATTTTGGGGTTGGCAAGGCTGGCAAGAGAGAAATAGGATATCCTCTGGAGAACAGGATATCCTGGGGAGCATGAGACCGCAAGATCAGAACTGTCTGGTACCGCAGACAGTTGGTACCGAAGGTTGTGTCCTGGAATCCAGTCAGGCTGCCTGGTACAAGGCCAGAGAATGTCCCATAGGCCCGAGTTTGGCCCTGAGCCAGCCCAGCGAAGTATTGTAGGGACGGTCAATCTTCAGGGACTTTCCCATTAGCCTGATTGCTAGCGGAGCAGGACGAACTGCAGGGGAGGATTCCCTAAGCCTGGAGGAACGACCGCACGGCTTCCAGGCGTAAGGCGAGAAGGGATATTGTTGGGATGCCCTGCATCGTCGGATCACGGATGCAGTTCTCCTTTCTGCAGAAGGATTCCCTGGTTAACAGAGAGTAACCAGGGAGGTACCCACGTCCACCACCAATACACAAGGAGGGTAGCGCTGCCTTCACACATAAATTTAGGAATACCTTGAGGGCATCTGTATTTTTAAGGTGACAAAGGGATAGTGTTCAACTAGGACATATCCCAGGGTATAACTGATCCCTGGGATAGGAGGAAGGGATTGGGTAATATTGTGATTGTATTGTATGATAAATGTGTATCTTTGGGGGATACTGCGGTAAAGAGTTATTGTTTATAACTATTGTGTCTGTTATTTGCCTTATATCGGAATATACAGTATATACAGCATCCTCGTGGGATCCTCGTGGGTGGATGCACTGCACCAGGCACCCCCATGCTCCTTATGAGAGGAGGCCCCGGCCTTTTGTAAGACTGCAGGTTTAAGTTACATAAATATGGGGGAAAAGACATTTTATATAACCATTTTTTCAAATTAATATTGTGCCACATGCCAAATTGCATCAATCATAGACATATTTAATAATTGTGACTCGTCGTTACTTGTTACATTAATCATGTTTTTCTAGTTTAAGGCTGTGCTAATGGCTTTTTGAAATGAAATGCAACAATGTTAAAATGCCAAAATGCATTAAATGGTATTAAATGAATGACATACTTAATAACTAGTGTATAATTGCTATTAGTTAGTTAACGTATTATGTATTAATGTATTATTACAAATAAACTGTAGAAGTACTGTTAGTCAATTACTGTATGTTAAGACAAAGAAAAAGTGAAATAAAAACAAGTTCAACCTACTATATGTTAAATAGGAAACCATGAGAAAAACATGATTTTATGTTATTATCACTAATTATGATGAATAAACCTATGGTTTTAAAATACCAAAGAGGAAAAGAGAACGACATAAACAAAGAACAAAAGAAACTGATAATAAGTACACTATAACTTGAACATAAAACATGAATTCATTCTCATTCCAGTAAGGTAATTTAAATATTTTATGAATAAACAACTGTTTTTAAGTATTTGCTTATTTATGCATTAATTTATAGTACTGCAGCCTCATATACATAAGTATATAAATATATATATATATAACAGATTATACTAATAATACCATTTATTTTTAAGTATTTCACTTAATTTATGTAGATGAGGCGGTGTATTTAAATGACAACTTTACCAACCATAACCTACCCCTGACGAAGAGGTACACGCCTTGAAACGCGTAGGGTGGTTCTGGTTGGTCATCATACACTGTGGTAGTCTTGAGGGCATAGCTGCATGTGAAGGAGAGCCCAAGGAGAAGGCTGGGGAGTCAATCGGAGCGGCATCATCCTCCTAGCTCCTACCTGTGCTTTTGTGGTGTCAGGTGCCAGGGCAACAGTGACGTCCTGACGTGGGAATGGTGTGACGCAGTGACACGGTGACACAAGCCCCACGTGGTGCGGAAGCACCTCAGACTTGGAAAACTGGTCTCTGTACACACAAACTGACGGACGCGTCAGAACAAGGAAGAGGAACCGTGCTGACAGCCCTGAACTAAATAACCACGGAAGTGTGTAAAATTTAATACTACTGTACACTATGAGGTGTGCACTCCGTTCTTGTCTTTTTCTATTATAGCCTGCTTTATAAGGCTGCAGTTACCATAGGGAGTCGCCGAGCAAAGTTCTGTGTGTTTGCAGCTCCTGTCGGTCTTTGCAGTTACGCCTTACCCTCTTGCCTGTTTTGAATTCCTTTTGCTGACCTTGACCCCGACCTTGCTGCCTTCCGCCTGCCCTGACCTCCACTTACCTCCTCAACTTTGCACCTCTGCTGTCAGCCCTGAACTTTGCCTGTCCCCTGAACTTTGCAACTCTGATGCCAGCCCTGACCCCTCATTCCATACCGACTACGGATACTCTTACAGGACTCTGTTCCTAGGTTGTGGTCAGTTTATTTGTATCCCTACCTCAGCCCTGCGTGTCCGCCTCCTGATTTGAGACGAACAATGTCACATTTTGCTCGGACAAACATGGACCCCGCTAAGGTAGTGCGAGCCGTATCACTCCAAGGGGAACAACTTGGAGATCATGAGACATGCCTCGCACAGCAAAACCAACAGATGACATTCATTTCCAGACAAATTCAGGACATTATCATTCGGCTGGATACATTTCAGGTTGTTTCTACCCCTGCACCGCCATTGCTGGCAGCTTCCCCGGCACCAGTTCTGTCATCTCCTATCCCCAGGGAGCCACAGATCCCGACACCTCCACATTATGGAGGGGACCCTGTGACTTGTAGAGGATTTTTGAACCAATGTTCGATTCAGTTCGAAATCAAGCCTCCATGTTTAGCACTCATCGATCCAGGTTAGCCTACTGTACCTCATTTCTCTACTGACAGACGAGGCTTTGGCCTGGGCCTTCCCCCTCTGGGAAAAGGAATCTCCACTGATTAATTACTATGTTGCCTTTCTCCCATCACTCAAAAAAGTTTTTGATGCTCCCCGGTTGCATCTCATCTGTTCTGCTTCGCTCCTTCAAATCCGGCAAGGAATCCGTACTGTGGGCAAGTATGCCATTGAATTCCAAACCCTTGCCGCAGAGACAGGCGGGAAAAGTGAAGCTTTTTGGCTGGGGCATTCTGAGGGTTTCAAGGATGAGCTTAGTTGCCGGAACACCACCAAACATCTGAAGGAATTAATTGCTCTCTGCATCAGACTGTCCTAAATCAGGAAAACCCCAATGCCCAGTTAAGATAGAGGAAAATTCTCTGGACATTTCTTCTATTCTTCCATCACCGCAACCTTCCCGGCTCCTCCTGCCAGATTCACTCTCCTGGGGACCAGCATCCATTTTAGACCAGCATCCATTTTAACTCAGGCTTTTGTGGATTCAGGAGCCGCAAGGAACTTCATAGACCACACATCTCCGTACTAGAAAGATTCCCTTACCAGTAGTGGCTATCGATGGAGACCTCTGATACTTAGGACCATCACTCTCAAGACTAATCCTTTGCTGGTCACGATTGGGGCACTTCACAAAGAGCCACTATCATTTTACTTGATTTGCTTTCCCTCGACCCCAGTGGTTCTAGGACTTCCCTTTCTGCGACACCACAACTCTAAGATCGATTGGGCGACCAATCAAGTGAAATCCTGGGGACAACATTGCCATGGATCATGTCTTCTGGTGTCTCGCACCATCTCTTATATTCGTCTACCTATTGAGACTCACGCATCATTCCTTACAGTTGTTACCAGGAATTTGCCAGCGTATTAAACAAAAAACTGGCAGAAGAGTTACCGCCACATCGACCTTATGATTGTACAATCGATCTACTCCCAGGGGTCATCCCTCCTCAAACCGATACAACGATTTCTTGATTTATTGATTTCTTACTATCAACAATTCATCAGGAATTTTTGTAAGGTTGTTTCACCCATTACGGCTCTTACTAAGGAAGGGGCAAATCCTAAGATATGGCCCTCTGAGGCTCTTCTGACTTTTGAGAAGCTCAAGTCTGCCTTTTCGTCCGCACCTGTGCTGATCCATCCAGATTCTATGAAACCCTTTGTGCTTCTCAAAGGAAGGATTTTCATGGGAAACTCCACTCTGTGCCTTCTTTTCTAAAAAAAATTCTACTGCTGAAAGGAACTATGATGTTTGAAATCGGGTACTTCTGGCTATGAAAATGGCTCTTGAAGAATGGAGACATTTGCTTTAGGGGACAGCTTCTCCAATTTCAATCCTTACAGACCCCAAGAACACATTGAAGGGGCAAGGAAACTCGGGACACATCAGGCAAGGTTGGCTCTCTTCTTCACTTGGTTCAACTTTGTGATCTCTTATCGTCCAGGAAAGCAGATGCTCTATCTCGACAATTCTCTCCTGACGGCTCCAAGGAGATAGAGCAGGGACCCATCATTCCACCTGCACAGGTCATCTCTGCCGTATCTTCATCACTTTTGCAACAGATTTTGCAGGCTCAGGCAGAGGATCCTAGATCAATGTCCACATGTTCTTCTAAATTATTTGTTCCTCCCCAATATCGAAGTGATGTGTTGCAATGGGGTCAAAACTCCAAGACAGCTGGTCACCCGGGGGTTAGGAAAACTTGCGATTTACTCAAAAAAAAATTTGGTGGCAGATCTCCGCAAAGACGTTCAGGAGTTTGTGGCAGCCTGCATTATATGCGCTCAGGTGAAGGTGCCAAGGACGATACTCTATGGATTGCTCCAACCCTTACCCATCCCCACCTGCCCATGGACCCACCTCTTCATGGATTGCTAGCTGATGATTACTGCGCATGGGTCTATAACTTCACCACTGCTTGCTTGCAAAGTTCAAGAGCGACCAAAAAAATAAACATTTTTTTTCTCGTCATTTTTTATTATTATTTTCTCAACATGTTCCTGCCTAAACCATCTTGATATTATGATATTCAATCGGTGCTGTAGCTTTTGACTGTGACACTGTGCGTTTGACTGCACATGATTTGTGTGATTTTTATGTATTTGTAGGTGTGGGGGTCAAATCATTATGAAAATATTTCTTTGAACTGTTCAAGGATATCCTTAAAGCAGCTTTACCCCCCTCCTTCCCGCACACACACACAAGGCTCGCTCAAGGATTTCAACCTCTTATCGACACTTCTCTCAGTCCATTCATTAATTTTCCTATTGTTGGCTTTGAGTCACCTCTCTGAGCCTGCATGTAATCCTCTTTGGGAAGGGAGCTGTAGTTGATTATTACTGCGCATGCGTGAATTGCTTTCGAAGTTCAAGAGTGAACAAAAAAAAAACATTTTTTTTCTCTTCATTTTTTATTATTATTTTCTCAACATGTTCCTGCCTAAGGCTTTGGTCCTGCTGCATCTGGCAGTGCATGCGGACACATGCCCGTTACTCACCATCCCCTCGTATCCTCCTGAGCAGGTCCCAGTCCCTCCTCCCTGCACGGCTCACTACACGCTGTGACGCATCAGCCACCAGGGAATGCAAGAGAATTGAGATCCCGAGCAGTGACGCATCACGTGGTGTGGCTGTGAGCCAACCAGAGCCGGGTCTGGAGCTGTCAGCTTCGTGGGGGGCGGGGAAGTGTATGTGTGTGTGTATGGATGTGTGTGTGTAGTAATATATATATATATATATATATATATATATATATATATATATATATATATATATATATATTATGTTGTGTGTTTACAGCCCCTCTCCATGTCTCTCATTTATTTTAACTTTTTGCTGCCCAGGTCCCCCCTCCCCCCGATCCCCGCGGCTGCAGCCCACTCAGGCAGGGAAGTGGGAGCAGGATCAGTAAGTTGTTTGGGCTCCCCCCTCTGCCTCCGATCCTTGTAGCTGCTAACCAGGCCAGAGGTAAGTGCGGGGGGGGGGAATGGGGGTGGATTAGCGGGAGTGTGGCTGGCCCCATTCTTGCCCGCTCTGGGGGGATTGAGCATGGAGGGGGTGGGGGGGAAGCTGGGGAGAGACTGGCGCTAAAGGGGAGAGGCTGGCATTGGTGGTTCAGTGGGTGGCACAGGGAGGTGTCCCCCAGCCCCCGATCCCCCCGGTGGAGCTGTGAAGGGGCCAGCTTTTGGGCGCGTGGGGCTCCCGCATGGCACCGCCTCCCCCTCCTGCCCCTGGTTCCTTGTCGGTTGAAGGAGAGGGGTGGGAGGTTTTGCCAACACGTTTCCACCCCCCAACCCCACGTCATAGCCACGCCCCCTCCCGACCCGCTTTGGCCACGCCCCCCACGACAAGAAAAGTCAGGTGCAGACCGCAGATTGCGGTGCAATGACTTTCACCCGCCGCCTGTTTGCAGTGCGGCCGCACTGTCTGAGGCAGCGGGGCTGTAGCCTAAACCATCTTGATATTACGATATTCAATCGGTGCTGTAGCTTTTGACTGCGACACTGTGCGTTTGACTGCACATGATTTGTGTGATTTTTATGTATTTGGGGTTGTGGGGGGTCAAATCATTATGAAAATATTTCTTTGAACTGTTCAAGGATATCCTTAAAGCAGCTTTACCCCCTCTCCCCCACACACACACTCAAGGCTCGCTCAAGGATTTCAACTTCTTATCGACACCTCTCTCAGACCATTCATTAATTTTCCTATTGTTGGCTTTTAGTCACCTCTCTGCTCCTGTGTGTAATCCTCTTTGGGAAGGGAGCTGTAGTTGATTATTATTGCGCATGCGTGTATAACTTCAACATTTCACTTCGACACCTATTGTTCGCCATTCATATGACTCGCCCATACACCCCCCCAACCCTTTGAGGATTTGTTTACGGTAACAGTTGTGATAATCCCTTCTCGAGTTTGATATGTAAATCTGATTAGCACAGCACTGTGAAATTGAAAGTTAAAAAAAACATAATCTGATTGATGTTTTTGATGCAGCAAGTTACCAATTTTCGTCATTCTTTCTTTTTCTTTGGTGTGGGGGGGGGTTCAATGATTATGATTATCATGAATGTAAAGAAATATTTATTTTATTTTATCAGGAACAAAAAATACAAATATACAAATAATCATGAATAAATACAAAATGCAGTCTTTATTCAGTTCTTCTGTCAGTTGAAATTTTAGCCCCGGCGGATAATCATGAATAATGCACATTGATAATAATATTAATAATATATAATATATAATAATATATATGATAATATAATTAATATAACATTTTCCGTCTTTATCTTCTTCCTCATTCTGTGTACAGTAGTTCATTGAGAGAGGGGAGGTTTTGTGTAAATCATGACTGTACTTTAGATACACTTTACTGTACACACAGTTTACACAATGTACACATGATACACCCACTCCCCCTTTCCATCCTTTTTTCTCTGAAAAGACAAGAAAAGAAAAAATTAGTGCAGTTATGTGCATATTATGGCATTGTGTACTGTATACTGTAGCTACTCCATATTGGACTACAGTATTCAGTTAGTACTGGCAAACTAGTCTATACTGGAACTACTGTATACTGTAACAACTGTTACATACTTTGTAACCAGATGGCTAGTGCTGCTCTCTCAGGAAAGAAAAAAATTGTGCAGTTACAGTAGGTGCATGCTGTAAAACAATCTGTGCTATACTTACCTGTATCATACTGTACTTGGTGTGCCTGTACTTACCATACCACAGTACAGTACTGTACCATACTACCTTCCTGATGCTTGCCCATTATGCTCTATCACAATGGGCAACGCAGTCGCAATATGGTCAATATATTTATTACATCGTTCCACGGTGAGTACATAGTTCCAAAAACTCATTATGCCTTGCGCCAACTCATCCTTTTTGGAGGGTTTCACGACATTTCAGATATGATCCTTCAGCTGATGCCAGACCATTTCGATTGAATTGAAGTCTGGTGATCTGTCATTGGAGGGGGAAGAAAAGGAGAATTAGTTAAAGAGATCCACAGTAAACAGTGGGAAAAAATGAGACACGGTTACCGCACTTACTCCGCTGGCGTCTTCACCCAGTTGATACCGCGCTCAAGAATATGCGCTGTTGACGTGGTGTGCTTCGGATCGTTGTCCTGATAGAAACGATGACCATCTGGGAACTCACGTGTGATGTATTCCACAATCTCAGGCACAATTTGCTCTTGGAAAAAAGCTTTATTCATAATTCCTATAACAAGAAAAGAAAAGTGCTCAAAATACTGCACACTTGTAAAGTACAGTGCATAAGGCAAAAGCGTGTGACTTATTTTACCTTCAAAGATGACAATGCATCTTGGTCCACACCTAGAGATGGCACCCCACACATGCATCTTCACTGGGTGTTTTGGACGCGGCTTCATAGATATGCGACCTTTTTTGTGGAATGCAAAAGTGGCAAATTTCTCCAGCGATACAGTAGACTCGTCAGTGAAGAAGCAATCCTGAAAAGTTTCTCCACTGTCGATCCATGCCTGGGCCTGGACCTTGACCACTCTCTTGATCTTGTTGACATCCCTTATCATAGGGTGCGCTCTGTAATGATAGGGAATAATTTTATAGGTACAGTACAGTTTCTTAAACAACACTTTAACCTCCTTTACTGTCCAGTACTAACCTCACAAGTCCATATTTCCATCCAATTCTGCATCTCATCTTCTTTATGCTGGTCTCGGACACAGTGAGATTGTGATTTTTCAGCAGAGTGTCTTTGACCCTTAAGGCACTCTTCTCATCATTCTCTTCACTTATTTTGTCGACCAGAAGAGTTGTCTCCCTACAGTGTAAAGAAAAACATCCATCCTGTAGTGTTACAGTGCAGTAGGCCACAAGTACAGCACATCATTTACAGTACACAATAATAGATAGATATAATGTGTTTTATAGTTTTATAAATATACAGTGATATAAACAATAATAGATAGATATACTGTGTTTTATAGTTTTATAAATATACAGTGATATAAACAATAATAGATAGATATACTGTGTTTTATAGTTTTATAAATATACAGCAATATAAACAATAATTGATAGATATACTGTGTTTTATAGTTTTATAAATATACAGCGATATAAACAATAATAGATAGATATATTGTATTTTATAGTTTTATAAATATACAGCGATATAAACAATAATAGATAGATCAATAATATATAGTTATATTAATATGCAGCAATATAAACAATTATAGATATATACACAGTATAATATACTTATGCGTTAGTTACCGTTGATGTCCTCGTGCGTTTGTTGGTCTTTCCGTGTGCATGATAGCTCATGGTGGCTGCTGGTACAACAGGGCCAGAAGCACCGAACCAGCGTTGGATATCTGCAATTCGTTGTCCGCTCGTGTACATATCCTTAATTCTCATGCTGAGATCCTTTGAAATCTTTTTAACAGGCATAGCTGTGAGTAGAAAGAAATACAAACACAAGAATGTATATTCAATGTTTAGTCGATGTGTATTCAATGTGCAGTGAATCCACAAAATGGATGGTGTATTTATACGGTAATGACTCACATTAGAGTATGCCCACTTTAACACCTGCACCTTGTTGCCATGCATAAAAGGTGACACACTTTGCATAGCCTACCACTCGATGATCTGTATCTGAACTTTCCCTTGTCCAGATACTGCATTGTGCCATCTGCTTCTATGGATCAACCCCGTGCCTGTCGTGCAGAAAAAGCGAAAGGCGGAAGCCGTTTCAAGGCAGGGCAAAGCGAAAGGCTAAGGGTAATAAAGAAAACCTTCTGCTGACCCAAAGGCTAAGGGTTTTAATACACGTAAGCCTTATTATGTCAAGAAGACATTCGGTGATATACACTCAAAGCAAAACAAATTGCAGCCAACCCATCGAACCCGCAGGCCACTTCCTCCACTACTTTTCGACGACGCTGCCGCTGCTCTCCCAGAAATCCACTGGTCACTTTCTCCATTACGCTTAGACGACTCTGCCGCTTCTCTCCCGGAAATCCACAGGTCACTTTCTCCATCCCTCTTCGACAACGCTGCCGCTTCTCTCCAGTGAACCCCCATGTCATCCTCCATAGCACCCATTTACCCAGATATCCACACCACCCCATGCACAAGATCCAGCTCGTTAGACCGCATGCTGAATGGGTTAAGTGTCGATATCCCCGGGAACTCTACTATGCTGGTAAAGATAGATCTTCTTTTAGAGACCATGCTAAATATGGATCAACGGATGGAGAAGATGGATCAACAGATGCAGAAGATGGATCAACGGATGGAGAAGATAGAGACAGGCATAGCGGGCTCAAAGTTCATGGCTCTGTATCTCCGATGCCAGAGCAGGAGGGTGGCATGGATGGGATGAATGGGACCTTGAACATTCCATCACCAAGCGCACCCCCTCCACCTGAAGAATATGTGTACATGTATGCCGAGGATGAGGATGACATGAAAACCCCGTCAAGACCATGCCAGGAGACAACACGGCGACCAAGACAGGAGGAAAGCATCCTCCCAGACAACTTACCCTCACCCGCCACCACAAGCAAACCTGCTCCCAGAAGAACACCCGCTCCCAGAATCCAACCCACATACGCTTGCATTGAGACAGTGCCCGACATCATCCTGCGCGAGCTGCTCCAGCCACTCAGGGAGAAGTATAGGTTTGAAAGTGGTGGTATACCCCAGAAGTATGCCATGTTAATTTTCAAGCACCACGTGTCCTACTTGGTGTACTGCGGGTGGGTAAACAATGTAAACTATGAAGGAAATCGAGACAAAAGGGTTCTTCCTGAAAATTTCCAAAAGACTATGGTGGAGGAATTGCGTCGCTATTTTTCAATTACTGATCCTTTAATGAAAATAGTGAGAGACGCCATTAATGGCATTTTGCGTCATACAAGGCATCGGCCCTGGAAGGACAATCTAGTGGGTATCGAATTCGCGACTGTTCAAATGTTGTTTAATTTTTGACGTGTTGCTTGTTTTAAATTGTATTAATAAAGAAATGTTTTTACTTACACAAGACCTGCACAACTCCAGTCCTCGAGGGCCGCAAACAAGCCCGGTTTTCAGGATATCCTGAAAGCCGGGCCTGTTTGCAGCACTCGAGGTCTGGAGTTGTGCAGGCCTGGCATACTGTATTCATAAATTGTATTCATAAATAAATGTTTTTACTAACACAATACTGTACACCTGTGCTGTAAATGTTTTGACTTTCTGTACTTAAATAAAGGAAATGTTGCATGTTTTAAATTGTATTAATAAAGGCATGTTTTTACTTACACAAGACCTGCACAACTCCAGTCCTCGAGGGCCGCAAACAGGCCCGGTTTTCAGGATATCCTGCAAGCCGGGCCTGTTTACGGCCCTCGAGGACTGGAGTTGTGCAGGCCTGACTTATTGTATTCATAAATTGCATTCTTAACAACTTTATTGTATTCATAAATAAATGTTTTTACTAACACCATACTGTACACCTGTGCTGTAAATGTTTTGACTTTCTGTACTTCAATAAAGGAAATGTTGCATGTTTTAAATTGTATTAATAAAGACATGTTTTTACTTACACAAGATACTGTACATAAATGTTTTTACTAGCAGTACACCATATACCTGTAAATGTTTTGAATTGCTGTACACTTTAAATGTTTTTAAATTGAATTTTTAAATAAATGTTTTTACTTACTCCATAAATGTTTTTGTACTTACTCCATCAATAAAAGATAATGTTGATTTGTTTTAAATTGTTTTATTGTCTCCTTTTAACAAAATACAGCCGCGGACCCTTTTATTATCCAACATCACCGCATTTTTCCGGGATTTTTTTTCGAATGCCACGCACTTCACCGCTTATTTAATATGGGCCGCGATTAATGCAACAGATGATAAGATGGCAACAGTTGTTCAAATTTATCAGTATTTTTTCGAAAACTATGACTTTTACAAATTTTCGCCAGATCCTCATGTGTGGAAGCGTGCAATAAGGAAAAAGATATGTTGCGATCCATGTTTTTTTGGTATTGATCCCAATTTTATTGGAAAGTATTGGTGTGTATCACCGGGTTTTTCCCGTATCTATGATCATGCAGACAGCAAAAGGCGAAAGGTTGTGTTAAAACCAAGTAAGAAACGTCAGTCGTTGGCAAGAAATGCGCTAGCACCAGCACCGGCTTCCAATAACGGTCCGACCGTCAGTGACAACCCTTGCTGTCTGTCCACGCACGGATACCTGCAGCCTGTGCCGGATTTCGCGTACAGTTTCGAGCAAGCTTGCATGTACTTAAGCGATTTCGAGCCTCATCAGCTGACTACAGGTGTAGTAGTCCCGCTGTCACCTGTCAATGACGTGTATGATCAAGAATACGGGACTGGCAGTGGCCCGGCGTCAGCTGATTGGGAAATTCTATGGTGAGTAATGTTGCCGTATTTTATTCTGTTTTTTTATTTTGAAAATATCAATATCAGTGCGATTCAAAAGTCAAGCGATTCTCCTGTAAGCAATATCATTGGCTGAGCGGCTTCTACAGTAGATACTGCACAATTGGTAAAAAGCTAGGCGCATGCGCATTGGAACCTTCTTGAAACGCATATGCGTGTCATCACATCGACGGTAGGCGCATGCGCATGTGAACAAATTGAATATCGTAATATCAAGATGGTTTAGGCAGGCTTGTGTGGAGAAAATAAAAATAAAAAATGAGGAGAAAAAAATATATATATTTTTTTTTTTTGGTCACTCACTCTTGAACTTCGCAAGCAAGCAGTGGTGAATTTACAGATGCATGCGCAGTAATCATCAGCTTTGTACTGTAGCTCCCATCCCAAATAGGATTACACGCAGGCGCAGTGAGGTGACGCTCGACTAGAGACGGATTAAAACCACAATGGCAAGCTTCAGAAAATGAATGACTCTGTAGAGGTGTCTGTCGATAAGAGTTTCAAATCCTTGAGCGAGCCTTGTGTGTGTGCGTGGGGGAGAGGGTTACAGGGTACAGCAGCATGAAGGATTAGCAGTACTGCAGTTCAAAGAAATGACATAATTTCAAAAGTCAGGTCATCATAATAATTCGATCCCTACACCCCCAAATACAGTACATAAAAAGCACACAAATCAACCATGTGCAGTCAAACGCACAGTGTCGCTGTCAAAAGCTACAGCACCAATTGAATATCGTAATATCAAGATGGTTTAGGCAGGCTTGTGTGGAGAAAATAAAAGTAAAAAATGAGGAGAAAAAAAAATAATTTTTTTTTGGTCACTCACTCTTGAACTTCGCAAGCAAGCAGTGGTGAATTTACAGATGCATGTGCAGTAATCATCTGCTATCAAGCAAGAATGTGATTGAAACCAGAAAGACACACATTCAAAGGAATGGTGTAGGAGAGGTGTACTGCACTGTAGATAAGATAAGAAGTTGAAATACTGCAGTGCAGTAAATTATCCTGTGTGTGTGCGGGGGCGAGCGAGGGGAGAGCGCTGTATATGCCGAAATGTGATACTGTTACAGCACACACCTATGCGTTTTAACAATTTTCAAATGAGACATACAGCACTGAAAATGTATGTATAAATATGCAAATTTACAATTACTGCGTGTGCACACGCAGACTGTGTACTGACGTAGTTTGAACTGCTAAAGTAGGAAAGACTTGCTGATCAGTTCCACAATAAAAATTGCCAATGCCTAAATGCATACACTACATAAAGTTCAGCTATAGGCGCTCAACCACAGACAAAATAATTGTAGGTATGTCCCCTAGTTGTCCCCAAAGTAGTTCAAATACAACCTTAGAGTCCAATCATATGTGATAATAGTCCAATTACCAGCTAGCACTATTTAGTGAATTTCGCCAGTAGGGGGAGGCAAGAAGTCTTAAGATGAACCTTACAGATACTCAGTATATAAGGAAGCACGTCACCATAACAAGCCACACCCCTGATGAAGAGGCCACGCCTCGAAACGCGTAGGGTGACTTGTATGGTGCAAGAAAGGTCGTGACTGTAAGAGCATTGCAGTGTTGAACTTCGTGAGGGAGAAGACAGGGAGCGGGCTGACTAAGTCAGACCGGGCTGTGGTGAGATCATCCCTGAAGTGCTGCGCTGTTGCGACGCCCTACGGAGGAGGAGGAGTAGGAGGAGGTCACGTGGTGACGCAGTCGGAAGCAGTCACGTGACACGGAAGGGTACTCCAGCCACTGGAGGGGTGGAAGCAGGCAGATGACGCGCTGTAGCAGATGGCATAGTATCCCCACGCAAAGACGACCCTGCATAACTCCAGCACGCATCTGTGGATTACCACATACTGCCTAATTTACCGGATGTTTGTGAGTGTATTGTTGATTTTCTATTTGTGTTTTTAATCAAGTAAAACTTTATTTGCACCAGGAATTGTGCGCTTTCTTTTTTTACATCCTTTGAACTGCTAAAGTATTAGACTTTGAAGACAACAGCTCGCGAACGCCCCCCTGATTTTTTAGACGGTATTGCAGTATTGCAGACAGCGATAATAAAATGGTAATATTATGAGCGCTAAAATACCACAATACACTCCGGACAAAAAAAAACAAACGCTTCTGCCCGCAGTTATCAAAGTTGCGCCGATTCGGACGCATTAGGATAAAGGCCGCCGCCACTGTACAGTGTTTCTAGAACATACAGTACTGTCGAGGCATACTATACAGTACTGTTCTGTATGCTGTAGGCATGCGCAGTACATCACAAGAGTATTAAAACAATACATACTGTACAGGTATAGAATACATATATGTACTGGAATACATGTAGAATAAATGCATACTTTTTATTTTTCGGGTTTATTATACAGTATGTATATAAAAAAGTATTGTATACTGTCGGAAAACAACAGCATACTGTTTCAGGTTTTCTATGAAGCTCTCAGTTATTCTATCCTATTCAATAACAACGGCCACTAAACTGTTGACTCCGGTACATGGTTTTTTAAATCCGATTCAGCAATGTGCAGGCATTGTTACACAAAGCGATATTATCCATCGAAATCCCTCCATTTGCCGTTTTCCGCATGAGATGACAAAGTTTTCTTTTCTGAGGAAAAATAAAAGTACAAGTTTTACTATAATGGTAAGTCAGTCCCCCTAAAGAAGTTCCCACAGTCAGTCCCACCAATAATTTTCTCGGGGGGCATCTCCTGTTCACATGCGCATGCGCCTACTGTAGACGTGATGACACGCATATGCGTTTCAAGAACGTTCCAATGCGCATTCGCCTAGCTTTCCACCAATTGTTCAGTATCTACTGTAGAAGCTGCTCAGCCAATGATATTGCTTACAGCAGAATCGCTTGACTGTGCATTGATATTGATATTTCAAAAAAAGATTACAATACGGTAACATTACTCACCATAGACTTTGCCAATCAGCTGGCACCGAGCCACTGCCAGTCCCGTATTCTTGATTCTACACATAGTTGACAGGTGACAGCGGGACTACTACACCTGTAGTTGACAGCTGATGAGGCTGGAAATCGCTTTGGTACATGCAAGCTTGCTGGAATCTGTACGCGAAATCCAGCTCAGGTTGCAGATATCCGGGTGTGGACAGACAGCAAGTGTTGCCAGTCACCAGGTTTTCAATGACGGTCGGACCATTATTGGAAGCTGGCGCTGTCACTAGCGCATTGCTTGCCAGCGACTGACGTTTCTTAGTTTTAACATGACCTTTCGCCTTTTGAAGTCTCCATGATCAAAGATACGGGAAAAATCTGGTGCTACACACCAATACCCTCCAATAACACCGAGATCACTACGAAAAAAAACACGGATCGATACATAACTTTTTCCTTATTGCACGCTTCCACACATGAGCATCTGGTGAAAATTTGTAAAAGTTAAAGTTTTTGATAAAATACTGATAAATTTGACCGACTGTTGCCATTTTATCATCTGTTGGATTAATCGCGGCCCATATTAAATAAGCGTATGTTATGTAGGGTTTTTGGAACACAGAATGCAGCGGTGCACTCATGTCGGGACTCTCTGGACAATAAAACAACACCAGACACTGTGCATTTATTTTTTAATATGAAAAGCCAAAATTGATACATTATTGTAACTTCTTCAGTACCAAGGTCAATTTACAATTTACAATAGACCACTGTGGTATTTTTTTAAACACCTGCAAGTTGACACATTACTGAAGCGCATGCACATTACAATTCATGAATATCTGCCACCTGGCGGATACGTGAAGAATTTCAACCAATTAAATCCGAACCATTATCAATAAACACATCAATAAACACAGGAACCGCGGGTGACGCCGGCATGAATGCAACATGAATGCGGCATGAACGCGATGAATTGCGTGGCATTCGGAAAAAATCCCCGAAAAAATTTGGAGATGTCGGAAAATAAAAGGGGCTGCGGCTGTATTGCAGCATCACCTACAAACTAATAATATTATAAGACATGTGGATGTGAACATTAATCCACTAGTAGATCTACATTCACATGGCTTCTAAGGGAAAGTATACAGTATACTCACATAACTACATAGAGGCTATTGCAATAGATGTAGTAGTACTACAGGATTCAAGGTTTAGGAGCACTCATGGTACAGTAGTCCTGCCAGGATCAAGTAGCCAGGGAGAAAACTGGTGTGTAGCAAAGGAATAAGTACTGTATCCAGGTACTTCAATGCTCTTAGTGAAGGAAAAAATATTTATTCAGACGGAATCAAAGTTTCAGTTAAATCCAGGAACTTTTCTCTTATCAAAGGTCCTAGATTGGACTGAAGCATTGATCCTGTCTGAATAAATACTTAAATAATCCTTCCTTTACTTTGACAATTGTAGTGCCTGGATACTTTTGCTTTCTAGTACTACAAGCAGCGGTGCGCAAACTGGAGGTGGGAGATTTGCCTGGGGGGGGGGCGTAGGCGGTTGCAGAGGTCCTGCGCTCCTCCCTAAGGCATCTAATTTAAATGCCGGGATCGCGTACTGCAACAGTAACACTTACCGGTTCTCCATGGCAACGCGGCATCAAATGAAGTCACAGGGTCATGTGACGTCACCGGCGTCAAATGACGCCATGAGTCACGTAACATGACGTCACGTGACCCCGGAGCGCCATTTGATGCAGCTGGCAGTAGGAGAGGAGGCACGAGACTTGGGGAGGCCAGGCAGGGGGGCGCAGCTTCAAAAGTTTGCGCTCTCCTATACTACAGGATACATTTCAAGATGCAGTGCCATCATGTGAGAAAGAGAGTGAATAACAAAATGGCAAGGAATGATTGTAAAAAAAAAAAACTAAATTAATAGAAGCTTGGTACATATTCATTTCAGTCCTGCTGCTTCAAACATTTAAACAAAATCAGCAAAAATTGAATAACAAGTGCTGGGTGCCCTAGAACTGATGAAAGTGTAATTCTTTCATTCATTTTTTGTCTTCCTATATTAAGAATGGTGTGCTATTGGATTTTTGCTATTTTTGTGTACACATTTGCAGCAGCAGGACTGCAATTAATGCGCACACAGCATCTGCAATTCCTGTTGGTGTGCATCTCTACTCCCTAAAACATTAAGGTACGGTTGTAGACCATGATGCTCACTTATGAAAATACAATATCATATACAGTTAGTGCTTAGAGGCATTAGTAGCCTTTATTGTCAGGGTAGTGCTTATGGGAACACAATGTTTATTGAATGAGAAGATGTAAACACATATCTTTCAAACATATTGACAAAAGGATGTTGTAACAGGGGACTTATCCCTGTTCACAAATGTGCCTCTAATCCAGCAGTGTGCTAGTTAACTGCTGGTAGGCAATTAACTAACACCACCTGGCTGATAACAGGGGTTAGAAAAAGCCTGCCTCTGAGACAGGAAGTGAGACTCCTTAGTCCACAACTGTGAGGAATCGGGGAGTGCGTCCCTTGCGGCGCGTTCCCTCCTCGCCTATCTATAGTACTGTAGCGTCAGCTGGCGAAGATTCGCCCCCCGCTGATGTGCGCATCACCATTCCTGTTACAGAGCGTGCGCGCACCCGCTCTTTCTATGCATGGTCACTGAGCATAGCTCTGCCACCTCGGGACACGCCACACCTCCGTTGTGCGCAGTGCACGCGCATGACGGCGTGCAACGAGCCCCAGCTACGTGTCAAGCTTTGCTATGAGCCTTGTCTCCTGCAGCCTATCCTGGCATCTGCGGAGGCCCCGCCTCCACTCCTTCCCCTACTGGTTCCTGTCTCCTATATAAGACTGCCTCTTCCTGGCGTACCTTGCTGAACATAGACTTTGTGTAGCCTTGTGTGTGCCTGGCTTGTCCAGACCAGTTCTGCTTTGATTTCTACATTTACCCCTCATGTACCGACCTGGCTTTGCATTTGCATTCTCTCTGGCTCTTTACCCTGGCTTATGGATAATGACTACGTGTACCTCTCCTACCCTTGGAACCTGGCGAGTATTGGATTTACCCTTTTTCTTCATACCCAGACCCAGCAACGCTATGGGCCACCTACTGGGCCCACCTTCGCTGTTGTGGGTGGGTGCATTGTCCTTCCCACCTCAGTGCCGGGGTCAGGTCTTGTCTGTGGGCTCGCACAAGCGTGACAACAACTGGGCTGAACAAGGAGACAGACGTCTTGAGCCTGCCAAAAGAGACTGCAAGCTGACAACAAGACACAGGGGATAATACTTCTATACCTGGATCCTGACATTGCCTTATCACAGACGGGTGTGGACACCAGGAGAACAAAGAAGCCTTCCCCTACAGCAACCCAGCTAACAGATAGTTCGTTTAAAACTATTATCTATGTCTATCTAAGTATATGAATGTCTCTATGATTTGGTCTCGTGAATCACTGGGCTAACCATGCAGTTAGAGAGCTGGATCAAAAGTGTATAAATACTAAAGAGTGGAGTGGATTTTGTTTGCTGATTTACATGTTTGCTGTGTTTAAAGCAACAGGCACAATTAAGCCTTATTTTAATTTCACCTTAAAACAGTCTCCATTGCATACCTCTGAACACATCTCTTACAGGTGTACCATGATTTTAAAGTCTCAAACTCACTTTACAAACAATGTCAATCTTTGCACACCTGAATTAATAATGGTCCTATATTCAGTAACAATACATGGTTAGATCATACAATGTACACTTAAGTAGTTGTATTAGGTTACAGGTAATTCTATGTTCACATACTAACAACTAAAGAAATGGCTCAACGCTCAACTCAATACCTATAGAGTTGTAGACTAGGGTGCAAAGGGTTAAAGATATGAATAGCACAACATGTTAACTCTAAGATTAACGAAAATAACCCAGTTAACTGCACTCAAAGTAATATTAATAGCTAAATTAGCCTGGGATACCAATTGTCCCAGTATATGAGGTAGAATCACCCCTACCTAGTGACACACAAGAGTGAGTCAGAGCTCACAAAAAACAATAATTCAAAAAATAAAAATAAAAAATATTTATTAATTATGACAACCGCGACGACTTAAAATTACAAAACGAACAAATACTAAAATCCCCTATGGGGTGTTGAATCGAGACCTGTCTGGTGTAAGTCAATTGATGAGATAAGACTCAAACAATAGGATTATTATCCTCAACATACACCAGTTAATAAATGCAGTAGTTGGTACGCAGCGAAAAAAATCCCATATTGGTGGGACCTAATAAGCACATAGTATACCAGGTATCAGATGACATATAAACCCCAATGTAGCAGCATAAATGCTCAGTACAGTATATCACAAATATATATGTGGGTATGTGCAGTATGGCCACATAGCACGAATAGTGGAGACCTAACTACACAATTGCTGAATAGTACATCTGTAATCCTGTATAACTACATAAATTGGTGACCTAAGAAACAGCTCTTACTTCAATCAGAAACATAAATGTAATAATCAGCATGCTTAGAATAATGTTGCCACATGTATTGGCTGCATCAAAACTGTCCTTTTAATCAAGGCTGTTGTCAAATAAACCTCAGTAGCGTGAAAGCGCTAGATCTATGACACAATAGGGCAAATCCAACAGATATGTATATCCCAGTATGTGATACAACGTTAGCAGCACCAGATAGACACTGCATGTGTCTCACGATCCAACGCCCTCAGAGACGCCAGCGTGATGACGTAATCAACCCTATGCACGTTTTGTGTGCATAACACACTTCATCAGGGGTCGGATGAATGTGTGTTATGCACACGAAACTAGGAATTGATGGCTTTAGAGAACTGTCTGGTTAACACCTTGACCAACCATGCAAACAAGCTGGTGTGTGTGATGCAGCAGGCCATTGAAGTCATGAGGTTGGGATCCCAACTTGCCACACAGTGGATAGTCCTGAGTTTGACCAATCAGACACCCCCACCCCTTCTCATGTGGACAGAGAGGACAGTGAGGCAGCATGGAGAGCATATTCGCCATTCTGGGTGACATCAAACGTGCCGTTAAGTCTTTTTTCTGTTATGTTATTTGGAGACTTCTTCATTAAGCTACAATTTTTTTTTATACAAATCACGTTTATTACTTTATTACAGGTTCACTCAAATTTAAACTTTCAACAATATAGCCGATAATATTTATAACAAGCAATGTCTAAAGTCACATTCAAACCATCACTACAATATACTGTAATTGCTACTTGATGTATGTGAAAAGAAGGTACATATCATGATAATCTTCTGGGGGGAGAACACAGAGCGCAAAGAACTTCCTCTCCAAGGTGGAAATGACACAAGGAATCTCAAATAGGCAGCATATGTAAAGAAAAAGAAAATAGTGCAACACAGTTTAATTATAACACATAGTCAGCATGGAGGCTCCAAAACACTCACATGCTCCAGGAATAATAAAAGCAGTTTAACCACTCAGGGTTCAGACGCTGTGTACAGGACTCCAAACAGCTGTTCCTCGCTCTCCACTTCCGTATTCGATCGGCGTCTGACGTCACGAACCAGTTTTCTCACTCTCCAATAACAAGGGGAGGACCCTCTGGCTACGTCAGAAATCAGCACAGCGGAAGATATCCAAACGCAGGAGCGTTGAGGTAAGATGGTTTGCAGCACAGCAAAGAGTCCATCACAGACTAACACAAGGTCCTTGCGCACGTGTTTCAGAACCTGCCGATAAGTGGCTTATCGACGCTCACCTAGCGATCTTTTTTTTGATGGCTGAAAATGTGGGCGATTTATGTTTTTATCGCCCACTAATCAAGGCTTACTGAATAGCAGTAGGCATTTTGGCCGATAAGTGCTCAATAAGTGGCTTATCGAGGCTTAGAGAATAGGCCAAAATATCTCATATGAGGTGATACACAAAATTGGATTCCAAAATCCAGATTATGCAGGATGTATACAGTATATTCTAAACATAGTGGTCTGACTAAATATCATGGCTTGAACAATATATTTCAACCACTTGTTGATTATTATCAATAGTGGTTACATTCACAATAAGTACATACACCTATGTGTCAGCTTAAATTTAATGTCACTCCGGCAAAAACAATTTAAGATTTGTACTATTCCTTATTCATTGGCTATTCCAATCTGTATCTATTCTATTCACATTCTAATATGGACTTACATTTCTCCCTCCCACCCCCTCCCCACTCCTTGTACTATGAAGTTCATATTAGAATGTGAGTTATATTGCTCGACTCTAGAGATATACTTATACATTAATTATAATGTGATCGAACCAACAAACTCTCTTACACTGCCACAACATGGAATATTTTGCAGTTCTTAGTTTGAATGGCTCAATCACTCCTAAAATAGAATGCCATTTTGTGCTATCATCTTCCTTATTCCATAACTTTGTTTAAGAATATGTTCATTACCCTGAAAAATGGAGCTAATAGATATATCTGCATAATGTTAAAATTGGAATGCATCTAAGGTTGAATATTTTTACTGCAGAAATGTTTTTGGGGAATGAGAAGTTATCAAAACTAGAAGTCAAGCCAAGTTGATATGTTAACATCATGGTTTAGCTTATTCACTATATCTCCTTAAAATATATTTTTCCACCATGTCGGTAATTCTTTCCGTATTTTACAATTATGGAGTATATCTCTAAATATTTTCACTATATGTATAACATTTCCCATTCTCTGTGTCAACGATTTAAAATATGTAAATGTATTCCTGTTTATCCCTTTAAGCGCTACTGCTGCGGCACAGTTTATTCGAGCATTTGCCCGTTCTGTGCCGCAGCAGTAGCCTGGCGCGCGCCCGAGAGTGACGGGCGCGCGCCGAAGCAGCGGAAGAGCGCCCTCCGATCGGGGCGCTCTCCCTACCGCTGCCGGGTCCGCCGGGTCCCCCGGAACCCCCTGCCGCTGTCCCGCGATCGCGGGACACCAGGGCTCCCTCGGGGAGCCCCTGGACGCGCGTGCAGGGGGCACACGCTCCCGAAGACGCGTGACCGCGCGTCTATGACGCGCGGCACGCCGAGGGGCGGCCACTAGCAAGCCGGGAAATCTCCCGGCTTGCGGATCTGGCCGCAGTGTGATAAACTGTGTCGCCAGTGTATAACCACACTGAGCATATGAATTTTCATAAATGGAGTTGCATGTATATATTGGAATACTGTTTTAGTCTATATATGAGTAATATAATTCATGGTTTGAGGAAATGTCTCTCTTCAATAAAGCCCCATACTAATTATGTGTTAAATATAAATATTAAATGAAAATAATTTTGTTAAAAGATTTTTATAATTTTATTCATGAAAGAACACGAACAGAATATCAGAAAAAATGATTACCATACTTTCCCAACAAATGCTTACGTGTCTATTGTACTGGTCCTTTAAAAACAGGACCAATTGTTCAATTAGAAAATCATGTCCTTTGTAGACATCAACCCTATAAAGGGACACAATATATACCCGAGGCAAATACCCCTGAGGAACTCTATTGTTGAAACACGTAGGGTGAAATCTTCAGTTGTCTTCTGGGCCATGGAAGCATCCGTAAGAACTGCACAGAGCATACTGCACATGGATTGGTCCTTTGGCGTTGCACGTCGTCCTGCCTCTGAGAACCCAGATACAAGCAGACGGGAGTTGAATACAATCCCAACCAGTGCGGAAGTACTGCCCCACGGGAGGAGTATCAAGTGGCTGGAAGAGCAGACCAGAGGACAAACATCCAGACGGGAACAGCTGCGGAAGAAATCTGCCCCTAATATCAGTATTATAGTAAGTGCGGGCATGCGTCAATGACAAATACCTGTCTCCCTATGACAGTGAATCTAGTGCAGACGCACGTACTCACTGCAGAGAGCATTGGTGCAGCAGCTTTGTGGAAATACAAAGACATTTGTCTTTCGAGCGCCTGCCGTGCCCTGTGACACTGTGAGCCAATCACAGTGAGGCACAAAAAAACCTACACTTGTGACATCATGGCCACGCCTCCTAGTTGCACGCTTCATCGTTTGGCCTATATACCAAAACGCTTGCGCAATGTGCACGCGCAACATCATGAATGCGCAAGCACTTTCTATAATTCCAGCCTAAGTGACCAGAGAAAGACTGGTACAGACCACGAGAAGTTGTGTTGCAGTGAAGAAAGAGGAAGACCGCAAATTGAGCTACCTCAAACCACAGCAATTACATAAATCTGGCGTTCATACATCAAAGTTAACACCTAGAGCTCTAGATAATTGTGTTTGACCAAATCGAAATATACAAATGTTTAGAAACTTTATCTACACAGTCACAAGTTCCCAAGTATACTTTTTGAGCTACATAGTGATTTAAGATAAAATCCTCCAAAACATTTAAGGAAATTGCTCCACAGAGCTACAACACTAATAGAGGAGGGCCGAACCCGACGAATTATCCTCTGATACGAAACGCGTTGTTCGGGTAGCGTTCACTTGTTTGGCTCCTGCTGACCACCGTAGAGCGACGTCGTCACTACTCTCCAGCTCTGCGGACCGGACGTGGTCTACAGAGGAGTTTCATATTGAGGCACAGCCCGGACCAGATCAGGAGCACTGCTGTTTTCTTATATGTGAGTGCTTTGCTGTCTGTTATTGCCATTTGAATAAAGTTGATTTTTAACCATCACATCTGGGCACTTCTCATCCTATCACTACCGGGTGCATCCAGAGGAGATCACTCCCAGCACTATAGAATACAGCTCCATCAGAGAGATGCGATGCCAGTACACTGGTGATAAAGATACCATGTGCGGCACAGATTCACACATGGCCGTGTCAGTCTTTATTATCATTTATTTTGGTGTATTCCCCCACTACTTCTGGCCATTCCCTCATTTGGGTGGACAGTTTCCTATGTCACCAAGCCAATTGGTCTGTGTACTAATTGCCATTCATTGTGGTTTTACTGTATTTACTATTGTTTCCTTTTCTCTATTTTGCGCTCCCCTACTCTTCCTTCCAATATTCTCTGAGGGTCGCTGGGACGAATCTTCTCGGGTACAGCTGCATATTCTTTGCATTATTTTATTTTATTTGTTATATTGTTGTATTGTGTGCCCCATCATTTGTGCCTGTATAATATATCAGACACATCTTAGTAGAATTCGGAGTGAGCTTTTAAGAGCACCCTAGTCCCTTTCCACAGTGAAGCAAGAGGAAGACCGCAAATTGAGCTACCTCAAACCACAGCAATTACACAAATCTGGAGCTCATACATCAAAGGTAACACCTAGAGCTCTAGATAATTGTGTTTGACCAATTCGAAACATACCAATGTTTAGAAACTTTATCTACACAGTCATAAGTTCCCAAGTATACATTTTGAGCTACATAGTGATTTAAGATCAAATGCTCCAAAAACATTTAAGGAAACTGCTCCACAGAGCTGCAACACTAATAGAGGAGGACTGAAAAAAATCTTAACCAACGACCATAAGATCTCTCAAAACTCACTTGTTCTGGGGATGAGAAATATTACCCTAAGGTTTTTTTCTTTCTTCCTTTGGAATATAGACATTCACAAATCTTGGTGGAACTTGGTGAAATAACTGAAACGTGCCCGTTGGTATTGTATTTGAATTTATATTTTATATATGTATGTATATGTTCATAATAGGACATTAATACAGCTTTTTACTGCAAAGTTGTAATAAATATGCAAATAATTGCTTAAACAACTTTTATTTGTTATCTGACAACCTACCTTGATTCTGATCACATTGATACTTTCCATTTCACTGTGAATTATAAGCACCAGAGTTATTCTGTGTGAGAAATCCACTGTGCATATTATTTTTTCCCCGTTGGAATTGGATAAAGTTGTATGTACAATTAACACTTTAATCACTGGTAGTTCACATTAGCGCCCCGTACATTATATGTACCCAATATATACCCCACTCCCATTATATATTGAGGCAGGATTCAAACGTCGCTTGGAAGGAGTTTTTTTTTCTCTGTCGTAAAACTGTCAATCTCACAGCTGATTTACGACAGGGTTTGGCTTATGTTGTTTCAATGGGTAAAAAAATCGTACTTAGGTCTTAGCAATTATTATGAAAATCAGATTTCAATCGAGGTCTCATCTTCATGCGCCAGTGACCTATGACATTTGGGTTATGTACTGTATAGGAATTTCTATTTTATGTTTTTTTGTGTTATTTTGAGAAACTGTTCTAAATTTTTTGTAATTGTATGTTTTTGTAATCCTTTTTCTGTAATCTTAGCACTGTATTTTTATATATTAAAACAATTAATAAGTTAATATGTGATGCTTTGGGCTCTGAATGAACTGTGCAAGCACTGGAGAGAGTATTTACATTTTCGGACACATTTTGCTGCAACAAATTTTTGTGTGTATAGTTTTTTTTATTAAAAACAGGGACTTGAGACCCTGGCAGAATTATTAATTACATATTGTTGCATCTCTTCAGCGGTGGAAGTGTGTAGATACTGTATGATTGCAATTGAGTAAGGGATTAATATTAAATAATTGGAGGTACCTTTGTGGAGGAGAAAGGTGAGTTGACTAGAGCAGCCATGTGTATTAACCCTGGTTGAATATCTATGTCACATTCCCACTTGTGTGCTGTTAATTACAGGTGGTATATGGGGATTGATTTAGGGGAGATTTTTCTCATTTGAGGACCTTTGTGAAGGGGAAGACTGGGACAGCTTGCAGGCTGTGTATTTACCTTGTCCCATTGGGCGTATGTGACAACAGCCTACCAACTTTTTCATATTTTATTTCCACATTTACTTGCATTTCAAATGTGAAAGTAATCAAACATGGGATGGTAATATGCCTAAAGAATACGGTACTTAATCAAAGATTTTAATGTAATAAAGGTATAAAGTAAAATTCTACCGGCAATTCTATGATCCTTCTAAGTTCACCTATGAGGTTAGGCTAGAAAAGCTTTTAAGCTTCATTTGAACAGTTTTATACATTTGTTCAGGTGTTTCATGGAGCAGCTGTATATCCACCATACACACGTTTTCAGACCATATTAGCAATTTCTATAAACACTTCAGCATTAAACAATTTCAGCAAAAAATATTGTTCCCAGGATACATACTCAGCTCACATTGATTTCACCAAGTAAATCTAGGAAAGGCCTCTTGAGCTTAAGACAGCCTGCTTGAAACATTTCACTTGTTTTATTTCTCCCCCTTTCCTTGATTACGCTTTGTTGTTAGTCTAAATGAAACCTTACTGAAGACTCAATTACTTCTTAATATAACAATGCCTGTCAAGAATTCTTTACTGTGTATGATAAAATGTAAAATCATTAATTAGCTATTTTATAAACAGCCTTAAACTACTGAAGAATGTTAAATAGAAAAGCACACTAGTGTAACTTATTTGTATCATAGTATTCTTTTTCTATTCTTTTAACACGATTTTATTAAATCATAACCACTCTGGTAATGTGATTTGACAGTATTCACGATCTATGTGATTGGATAAAAGTTCTAATATCCTCAACTGATTGTAAGTGCACCACTTAGCACTCACCATTTTTATTCGTAGACATACTACTCTATGTTTGTTCCCCCCTTTCCCCTTCTTTTTTTTCTCTTGTGCGCCTAGGTCATTCTACAATATATATATATATATATATATATATATATATATATATATATATATATATATATATATATATATAAAAAAATATATATGGAACACACAATAGATGCCGCAATCAAATCACCCTTGTGTGATTAAATAATCAGTTAACCAGAGGTCAAGGTAAAAGGTAACCCTCTGGTGGTGCTACCGACCCAAAGGAATAATATGACTAAAAAGGAGGGAGAGTAGGGTCAAAAAGGTGCACTCAAATGCTGAATTATGAAAAATAGAAATGGACTTTATTAACAAAGAGTATAAAAAACACAAAAGACAGACCCACACAAATCACATGTCAGATCGCTATGCGACACAACGTAAAAACATCAAAGAGGTACAATTGGTCTGATAAGAGCCAAAGCAGGGTTACAAATACCTCTTTGATGTTTTTACGTTGTGTCGCATAGCGATCTGACATGTGATTTGTGTGGGTCTGTCTTTTGTGTTTTTTATACTCTTTGTTAATAAAGTCCATTTCTATTTTTCATAATTCAGCATTTGAGTGCACCTTTTTGACCCTACTCTCCCACCTTTTTAGTCATATAAAATATATATATATATATATATATATATATATATATATATATATATATGTAGCCCTTTTTCTGACGCTTCCAAAGGGACTATGGGTAACTGCACGCACCTGTGGCTCCAGGAGATCTGAGCCTCCGCTAGCTGGGAGCCTGGGGTAACGCCTGGGGTAACGCGCCTCCACTTACCCAGGATCCCCGTGATGTGAGATTACCCTGGGCAAGAAATACAACAACACACATATGAATACAACTGACTTTACTGTAACGCAACAGTACCTTATCACTTAATATTATAACAATCAACGCATAACACATAACCTAACACATAACCTTAGCAGCAATGCCTAACACCCTGATAACTGGTACTGTCCTTATAACGGTAGTGGCTCAGCCACGCTCCTATTGAGTACCGTCTCTGTCCCACTACCGCGTGCTCCACACCGTGTCCGTGTACGGTAATGTATTGGTATAGGCTCAGTTCTTTAGCCACTCGCTTAGTGTCCCTAAAGAGTTACGCCCAAAGGCGGGATCAGCGCCTGTTGACCGGTGTTGGTGCACTTGATGTAAATAATACCTTCCGGTCACGGTGGTGACCGGTAACAACTTCGCAAAGGATCAGACGCATCCGACTTGTGGCCTCCAGATATCACGGTGTCCAGCCGTCTGGTCCCAGATGACTGCAACCGTCGCAAGTCTGTGCTTTGTCTGTAACTGGTACTCAGTAAGGGGTGATGCTCTCTACCGCTATAGGGCGTCCGTGCAGCACTGCAACCTACGGTGACTTCAGGGATTCTCCTAGGGGCCTGCGGGGAAGAACTGTCCTATGCAGGCGGGTCCCTGACCCCCTGCACCCACACTACCTCTCCCTTCACCTCCCGGATCCCCTCTCACTAGCTTCTCCCTAAATGCCTGCAGCAACCCACTGCACTCAACCTGGTACCTGCAGCTACACTGCACACACACTGTGCCTTCTTGTCAGCACTCACAGCCGTGACACTGACAAGACTGCACACCACACATGCACCTAAGGGCAGGGTCCCTACCTTAGGGGCCATCCCTCAGTACCTACCCACTACCCTAACAGGGATTGGGGCCTGCCTGGGACCTGGGGATTCCTTACCTGGTGCAGGAGCCACTTGCTCCCTACACCCTGCCTCCCCCTTCCTGCTCCCAGCTCCAACTGACGCTGCCGTCAGCCCGTGAAATTTATCAATCCCTGCTCTAGGGAATCCTGGCCTCTCATTGGCCACTTGGGGACACCTGGGACGCTTGGCCCTAAGCCTCATGGGAGTTGTAGTCCCATGGAGGCTGCTTTTGCCTTGGGGCTGTGTGCACGATTCTCCTGCGCATGCGCGAGTCCCTAATGGCTGCCGCAACCCCCGCACCTTACTGCGCATGTGCGACCAATGCGCACGCTCGCGCAACCTGTCATGGTGGCCCCCACTAGCCGGGTGCGCCGCCGAGGCCCCGAGGACTCGGAGCGCTCCCTGCTCCGGCCCCCAACTTCTCGCCGTGCCGGCGGGTCCGTCGCTGCCTTCGGCGGCACCCGCGACCGCTCAGCACGCAAGGAGGGAGGTCTCTAGGACCAAAAAGGTCCTAAAGGTTATTGTTAACCCCTTGTTCTACATATATATTGTGCTTATAGGCTTTTTCCCTTGCCTTGGGTATTAGGGGTCCATCAGTATCTTCATAGGGGATTTCCCCTGTCTGATACATATTCTATCACAGGAGGATGTCAGGGTTTCTTTTAATATTTTTTGTATTTTATGTTTGATTATTTGTGCTGTTAAATAAATCATAATTTTCTTTGATATTTGTTCTAAGTATACTTGAGTGCTGAGTTGGGACGCTTTTCTTTTTCTTTTCATTGTTATATTACTTCTAATCCCTTGCACCGTTAGTGATTATTATATTACTAATTTAAGTACTCATTATTTGCTTAGTCTGTTGCAGGCAGTTTGTCTTGTTGTAATATAAATATATATAACAAAGACAACACACAAATTAAGTAGCGCTAAAGAGGATGTGAAATAACCCTAATAAATGATAAATTATATTAACATATTTAAAATATTAAAATAAATTAAAATTACCACAATTTAACCTAATAATATCTACAAACCATAACGTGATAGTGAAAAAAAAAAAAAAGGAAAAATCCAAAATGAATGTTCCACTCAACCAAAAAATCCAGAGAGAAATATAGTCCCAATAGAAGATCCAGGGAGCGTCTTTGCAGCTTTAAGGGGAGTGGTATAGCCAACCACTTTTGGAATCTATGAACAAAAAACAAACAAAAGCGCAAGCTCCATAGCACGTAACTGAGTAAAAAATAAGGTACATTTATTTAAAAAAAAGTGCATCTTATTCCAAATGGCTAAGCAATATCCCCCTCACTCAGTTTAATAGACTGAGGAGGAATTGCTCGTCCGACCAGGTGTTTGAGCTGCAAGCCGGTCGTCTCATCGACAATTTCAAACAAAAGGGTTATGATATGTCTCTGGTGCAGGAGGCATTCAAGAAGGTCAGGTCGGTTGAACGTGTGGATCTGTTAGCTAAATCAAAGCTCAAACAGTGCAAACAATCCATGCCTTTGACAGATATCAACACAAACAACTGTGGCGTTAAGTTTATTACAACATTTAATGGGTATTCCCACAAAATTATACAAATTATCAATCGCCACTGGAAAGTGTTGCTCTCAGATCCGCATCTCAGCAGTCAGTTGTCCACTGTGGCACCACTGGTCTTCCGCAAGGGTCTAAATATCAAGAACATCTTGGCCCCAAGTAGTCTCTCCACATATATAGTGTATGTTTTATCTTGTCCATGTCAATTGCAATATGTGGGTGCACTAAAAGGGCACTGTGTGTCAGATTACTGGAACACAGACGTTCCATTATTAAGGGAGTGCTGGCACACAGTTTTCCTCCACATTTTCCCAAGTACACCAAAAGGATCCCAAGGGACTTGTTATTATGGGTATTGAGTGTATTCCGAGTACCCTATTAGGGGGAGATAGATTTAAGACACCATGTATGAGAGAGTCTTTTTGGATATACTCACTTGGTACACTTTCTCCCAGGTGCCTTAATGAGCGCTTGGATACTAACACACTGGTTTAGTGTCCTGCCTTGCTGTTCTCTGCCTTGCTGCTCTGGTTGCTAGTTCAGTTCCTCTCCCTATCCTAGGATGGGGTTCTGTGTTTTTGGAGGGGATTCCTCTATACTATATTATATGATATTTCCTTAGAGTAGGTGTTATTTAATAGTTAATCCAGTTTTTTTTCCTTTATCTTTTTATAATTTTAGTTATTTTTTAATGTAACAATTGTTGTTATTATATGTAATTAGATATCATTTTAATTAATGCACTATGTGAATTATCAATTTAATCATTTTTGTTAGTACAGTACATTTAATGTAAAGATTGTTTTGTGAATATTGTTCTCATCACACAAGGAATTAAATAGGTTGATTTTAATATATTTTTTCAATTTTATTTAGATTTTTCTATAATTCATTTTTTATGGTGTAGTGGTATTTGGTTGTTTATATATTTATATTATTATATTCTAATTAATATATTGATTTATTAATATTTTTTGATACTAAAATGATAGGTTTAGGCTTTAATTTTAATTTGGTATATATATATATATATTTTCTTCCATATTTGATGAAACTTAGATTGGTAATAGTGGGACAGCTTTCTCTAACACGTTATGTTTTAGTTGAGTTTATACATAATTAAATTGTTTAGTTTTAGCTATTTTCAGTGTATGATGTGAACAACATAATTATTGATTTTTTTTGTTGTTATTCATTGTAATGTTGATATTTATAGTAATTTTAGAGTTATATGATTTGTGGTGAAACTTAGTACCAATGTGAAAATAGGTTTACTTGATCCAGCCTATTTAATTGGCTGTCCTTGACCAATCACATACTCCTGACGAAGTCGCCTCAGTGTGACGAAACGCGTAGAGCTGTGATGTCATCGCATTCGTGTTGGTGTATTTGGAGTCCCTGGCTTCCCTGCGCTCTGGCTGGGGGTAATTTCAAGTGCTAGCAACCATTGTATGAGGGAGCAAAGGACGTGCAGGCATTGGATGCCTTTTTATCTTGCTGCCAATTTGGGATAGGAGTTCATGGTGAACCTGGGCTGTTTACATCCACTCTTCAAACCTGGGACTCAACCTACCACCGCAGATGACCACAATAGAGAGTTCTCTCCCACGAATGGTTCTGTTTAAAGTCCTGTAAGTGCACATTCTTATGGGTTGCTGATTTTTTAAATAAATGTACCTTATTTTTTACTCAGTTACGTGCTATGGAGCCTGCGCTTTTGTTTGTTTTTTGTTCATATATATATATATATATATATATATATATATAAATATATATATTATTATTATTATTTTTTTTAAACAACTACTAATACCACACACGGTATACTTATATGACTGGTACTGTATCTTTCTTTAAGTTGTTTTGGATTTCTGATGGTGGGAAAATGTCAAGATTCCCAGCATCCATGGGGAAATAATAAGAAGTGGAAAGTGTGTTGTGAATTTCTTAGTCAGGTGATTCCTAATTTTATATTGTGCTAGAGACAACACATTTTATTCTGTTACTTGTGATGTATATGATGATATAGTAGGACATGGGCCTCTGACTTCAAGATTTACAGGATTTTTAACATAAAAAGAAAGAGTTGCACAAAATTCAACAATGCCTTAAGAAGTGCTTATTACACGAAATGTACTAAAGCCATACTGTATACTACTCAGGAAGGATGACTTCCAGACAACCAATCATGTATTATACTATCAAACATGCTCATGCTAAAGTACAAGGTACCTGCACACTTTTTAGTGGTATATTAATAGTGATTCCTAATAATATACAGTAAAAAGTGAACATACAGTAAAACAAAGCCTAAAATGCGATATGCAGGTGTTAGACGGCCATAAAGTTAAAGATATGCATGAGGTATTAATATTGTAAATAACACTTCAGTACTACCTGTGTTATCTCTAGGAGTTAGCTCTCATGAATGCATATAGTTTGATTCTTGAACATGATACATTTGTGCTGTACACCTAAGATCTTTTTTCTTACACATTCCATTCTACTGCATGATCTGCTTACAGTAATGAGAAATGTAAGTGCATAATCAAAATTGATACTATCAAGTCAATATTATTTATGTGTACACTTCATTATATACTTTATGGTGTTCTCCATATCTTTCCATCTCTGCCAACGTAGTTTGCTTTTGCTATTTCCCCTATTCCAGGACTGAATCTTTTCTGTATTTCTTAAAGTATAGATAGAAGTAAAGATGTTATATAATTTGATTCACGGTTTTCACAAACTAACATTTATGGATGATAACAAACGTATAATGCAGGGGTGAGCAAAATTTTATGCCGAGCCCCCCTTTTAATCCATAAAATTTCTCGCCCCTCCCCCCCTGCCTGATGTAATCAAAATCACATGGAAAAAAAAAAAACCCTTTATTAAACGGTATACAATATAAATCCAAAAGCACAATATTACTCTGACAATCTCCACCAAAAAACATCAAACCCAGCTAACTTCTGGAAGGTTATCAACAATATATTCCAGCCTCCTAACCATCAACAACCAAGTAATATCACTAAGGGGGATATTACTCTGACAAACCCCACTGACATTGCAAATGCATTCAATGATTACTTTGTGGGGTGTGCCACTAACTTATTAGCGAAACGCAGCACAAACCCCAAACATGAATCTCATCCTGGGAGTATCCCTACAGTCCAACCCCCTCCCAACACTGCCCACAAATTTCAATTTAGCCCAGTATCTGAAGAGGAGATTACACAAGCGCTCCTCAAACTAAAACTAAGCAGCCAATGTGGACCCGACTTACTACAATCTAGGTTCCTACGACTTGATGCCCCAGCCATTGCCAAACCAATTGCGTCCATAGTCAACTCTATCCTGTCTGCAGGCCATATCCCTAAGACCTGGAAAACTGCCAGAGTTGTCCCAATCTTCAAAAGTGGGGACAAAAACACTGTCTCAAACTACAGGCCAATCTCACTTCTCCCAATTCTATCCAAAGTTATGGAAAAATGTGTCCACTCCCAATTAAGCGATTTCTACACGCGAGAGAAATTTTGGGAGGAGCCTGGGAGATGGGTCCCCACATGAACAGGTGTGGGACATTGGGTCCCTGGAAAAACAGGGGTGGGACATGGGTCTCCACAAAAACAGGTGTGGGACATGGGTCCCTACAAAAACAAGTGTTGGACATGGGTCCCCACAAAAACAGGTGTGGGACATGGGCCCCTGGAAAAACAGGGGTGGGATATGGGTCTTCACAAAAACAGGTGTGGGACATGGGTCCCCACAAAAACAAGTGTTGTACATGGTTCCCCACAAAAACAGGTGTGGGACATGGGCCCCTGGAAAAAACAGGGGTGGGACATGGGTCTCCACAAAAACAGGTGTGGGACATGGGTCCCCACAAAAACAAGTGTTGGACATGGATCCCCACAAAAACAGGTGTGGGACATGGGTCCCTGGAAAAATAGGGGTGGGACATGGGTCCCAATCTTATATAAAAAAAAAAAAAACAAGAGCATGGATGGAGGCGAGAAGTAGGTGGCTAAGTGTTCCCTTTCTCCCCTAAAAAAAAAAAAAAGAGGGGGATTTTGGGAGGGGCCGACATGCTCGCCATAGCCGGTTACTGGTGAAAGGAAGGCTGGAAAAGGATGGTTGGTAATAACAAAAAAAAAAAAAAGAGGTTGGGGGGTTTGGTCCCAGCCTAGAAGAGAACGTAGGTAAAGGATTGATCCTTTTTAAAAAAAAAAAAAAAAAATTAAAATAAGAGTTTATTCAGGAATAAAGGTTAGCCTAATTGGGGGTTTAATATTTGCTTCCTCATTTACAGGTAAATCTGGAACGGCCGGGACGCGGTCGACCTCGCTTCGTGGCGCTGGTACGTCGTACACGGCTCGCAAGCGGTCCGGGCCTCGGGTTGAGCTTGCTGTCAGAGGCTTGGAGGACAAGGGTCTTGGGGCAGGTCCCGATAGGCGGTTCAAAACACCGCCGGGGACTGGGGCATCGAAGGGTAAGCGAAAAAGAGTTGCTTGTTTGGGAAATAAGGGCGTTACCTTGCCGGGCATTGTTAGCTCCCCTGGGCCACAGGTGTTGGAGTTGGGGTTAGCGGGCGATGCCGAGGCAAGAATGATTAGTGCGGTGGTTAAGGGCGTTCAGTTAGCTTTATTGCCGATGACAACGTTACTATCCACTAAGCAAGCGGTGGAGGCATGCAAGTCAAGTGAGCGGCAGGGGGGGTCAGATTCAGTGCTTGACGGGGGGAGCAACCGTGGAACAGTGGGTGGAGAGTTGGCTCAGGTGTCTTTGGGTGTAGAGAGTACAGCAAGTTGTACCCTTAGCACAGTGCCGAAAGTTATTCAAGATGCGTTGGCATCGGCCACAGCATTGCCGGTGCAGGTGGCGGGACAAGGAGCTGATTTAACGGCAGTTGTTAGTTTGTTAGGTGAGCATCTGGTGGTGAATTCAGGTGCTGGGCAGGGGACAGGGCTCGGAAGGCCATTGGCAGGTTCAAAAAGGCTGCCGGATGCGGCCTATGGGGACTCATGTACAACCATATCACGTTCCTTAGGCGTGCATTTGTCAAAGGAAGTAAAGGAAAAGATTTGGGCGGGTGATTACGTTGAGATTTTGTCATTGCTTCCGGGTTACAATGAAGCGGTAGCTAAATCCAAAAAGAAGGGGGAGGCTAAAAAGGAGGATGTGGAAAAGCGTCTTTTTCCTCGCACGTTCAGTAATTGGTCGCAGGCATTTGGGATTTTGGCGGGCGTTGCGGGGGAAAAGGATCCGCATTTATGCTCGGCGCTTTTTAAGTATCAGGATACGATTAGAAAGCGTTTCAGAAACACGGGGGTATGGGATGGTGGGCCTATGATGTGGAGTTTAGGCAGAGTATGGAAGCTAATAAGGGTGTGGTTACGTGGAATTGTAAGGATGTGGATTTGTACTTGGATCACATTTCAGGGGGAGGGGGGTCGTCCTTTCGTGGGTCAAATAGCCTCAAAGGGGTCTGGCGGGAGCATTTTCAGGTGCCCACATCAGGGAGTGGGCGTGCAGGTGGGAAGCAGTCGGGGGTATGTTGGCGTTACAACGAGTCAAGATGCAAATTTGAGAATTGTAGATTCCAACATACTTGCGCTAGGTGCGGGGGTCAGCATCCCAAATCAAAGTGCTTTAAGAAAGATAGTAAGGGTTTCAAGGGAGCAGGACAGCAGGCTGTTCAGGAAGGCGGGAACGCCAGTTTCAGCAGAGGCAATGGCGCGTTGGCTGGAAAAATATCCCAATAGACGGGCAGCTAGCTTATTACGAGAGGGGTTTAAGGAAGGATTCAGGATCCCCTTTGAGTATCAGGAGGGATCGGGGGGCGAGAGGAATTTGAAGTCGGTCAGGTTGAATGGGGATGTGGCAAAAGAAAAAATTGATAAAGAGATTGAGTTGGGCAGAATGGCGGGTCCTTTCATTTTCCCGCCCCTGAAAAATCTTAGGGTGTCACCGTTGGGAGTGGTTCCGAAAAAGGAGGCGGGGGCTTTCAGGTTAATTCAACATCTGTCTTACCCGAAAGGGTCGTCAGTTAATGACGGGATAGATAGGGACTTATGCTCCGTAAGCTACGCCACTTTTGATCAAGCGCGGCTTTGTGGGAAGGATGGGGCAGGGGGCATTGATGGCGAAGGCTGACGTTAAGTCAGCTTTCAGACTCTTGCCGGTACATCCAGATTGTTTTCATTTATTGGGCTGTATGTTGGAAGGGCGTTATTTTGTTGACCTTTGTTTACCTATGGGTTGTGCATTGTCTTGTTTTTATTTTGAAACATTCAGCACATTTTTGGAGTGGGTGGTCCGGAAAAGGGTGCAGGCAGCAGGGATCATATATTATTTGGATGATTTCCTTTTCGTTGGTCCGCAGGGGTCTGATTTGTGCGCAAGGTGGCTTTTTCATTTTTCAGTTCCTTTGGCGAATGAAAAAACAGTGGCACCCACGACCACTCTCAGTTTTCTGGGCATAGTAATTGATTCAGTGAACAGGGAATATAGGTTACCTCCTGAGAAGTTTGTTGTTTTGGAGAGTATGATAAAGGATTTCATGCTTCATAGGAAGGCCTCATTAAGACAGTTTCAGGTTTTGATGGGCCATTTGGTGTTTGCAGCTCGCATTATGCGTGTGGGAAGGGTGTTTTCCAGGTGCTTGTCAGCAGCTACAGCGGGGGTAAGGCGTCCCAACCACTTCATTCGGGTCACAACAGATATTCGGAAGGATTTGGCGGTGTGGCAAGAATTCTTACAGAGTTACAACGGAAGGACGTTGTGGAGGGGTTGTCCAGCGCGGAACGATGAGCTGCAGCTATTTACGGATGCGGCTGGGTCAGTAGGATTTGGTGCATATTTTAATGGAGCTTGGTGTGCGGAGGAATGGCCAGAGGATTGGCGAGGGACTCAGCTTATCAGGAATCTGACATTTTTGGAACTTTTCCCTTTACTAGTGGCTGTACATCTTTGGGGGGACAAGTTTGCTAACAGGGAGGTGACGTTTTGGTCCGACAACTTGGGTGTGGTGGAGGCTGTGAATAATTTTGGTTCACGGTCCACACCAGTGTTGGTTCTGTTGAGGCATTTTGTGTTAAGGTGTTTACAGCTTAATATAGGTTTCAAGGCTAGGCATGTTCCTGGGGTGGAGAACAACATTGCTGATGCATTATCACGTTTGCAGATGGAGCTGTTTCGGAGGTTGGCACCTGGGGTGGAGACCCAGGGCGAACGGTGCCCAGCAGTCTTGTGGGATCTGGTAACGGAGGTGTGATTGATTTAATCAAGGCTTCACTCGCCCCGGGTATGTGGGGTGCTTATGTGGCTGCTTGGCGAGAATTTCGGGAGGCGGAAAGGTTGGTGGGAGGAAAGATCTCGGAGGTAGACATTTTGCTGGGTCACATGATGAGTTTGAGGGACAAAGGTTTAGCTGGTGGATCCATAGGGAGAAAGATGGCGGGTATATCGTTCTTCCTTAGGCTGAATGGTAGGGTTGATGTGTCCAAGTGTTTTGTGGTAAGGAAGGTGCTAGCAGGCATGGTTAAAGGGATAACTAGCAGGGATGGCAGAAGACCAGTGATGCCGGTAATTTGGGAAGGTTTGTTGCGGGCCACAGATGTGGTATGCTCTTCCAGTTTTGAGGCAGTACTTTTTAAGGTCACATTCATCATAGCATTTTTTGCAGCTCTGCGAGCAGGTGAATTGGTTTGTGTATCCAAGAAAGGAGGGGGTGGCTTGCAGCGGGCTGACGTAAGTTTAGGAGAAGGTTTGGTGAGGTTGCTGGTACGGAGGTCTAAAACGGATCAGAAAGGAAAGGGAGAGTGGATCTTGTTGAAGGGCTTGCCTGGAAGTGTGGTGTGCCCAGTAAAAGCGTTGGAAGATTATTTGGCCATTAGGCCAGAGCAAGGGGGTCCACTGTTAGTACACAAGAAAGGGGGGGCATTGTCAAGGTTTCAATATTTGCGGGTCTTTCGGATGTGTCTCAAGCAGCAAGGGTTAGAAGGGGGGCAGTATGGAACGCATTCTTTTCGCATTGGGGCAGCGACGGAAGCAGCACGTGTTGGGCTCGCGGTAGCAAAGATACGGAGGTTTGGGTGCTGGAAGTCAGACAGTTACCGTACATACATCAGGCCGGATTTGGTAGGGGAGAATGTTGCGATAGAGTAATCACTCTGCTGTTGTTTTTCTTTTTTCCCACCATGTTTTTGCCTCCTCAGATTTCGTGGTAATTTGGATTGTGGGAGATTCAATGGTACACTGGGCGGGGAAGAGTGCGAATTCGCGCACCTACGGAAAGAATTTAGGTTTGAGTATGGAACAGGTGAAGGTAACGTGGTGGGGGATGAGAGGGATGCGGTGGGGACGTCTTTTTCCGCTGCTAATTTCTAGGGCCAGGGGTAGGAGGGCACCGGACATCATCATTATTCATGTTGGGGGTAATGATGTGGCAAAATTGCGGTCGATTGATTTATTCCAGCAGATTAAGCAAGATTTGGCGCGCATGTTAACGTTTTGGCCAAGGGTGCAATTAGTTTGGTCCGAGATAATATGCAGGTTGGTTTGGAAAGGTGCGTGTATCCCGGGGAGAGTTAACAAGACGAGGCAGAGGTTAAACAGGAAGGTGGGGAATTTCTTGGTTCAATGTGGGGGTTGGGTCATTCGTCACCCGCAGTTTAGTTTTAAATTGAGTGGATGGTTTAGGGAAGATGGGGTACAGTTGTCGGATGTGGGTGTGGATATGTTTAATAATGATTTACAGGAAGGTTTGGAAGAGGTCATAAGGGGTATGGCGGTACGGGTCTGATTTAAGGGGGTTAAACAGGCCCCTTGGTGGCGGCAGTTGGGGGGGGGGGGGTAGGTGCTTGTTCCCAAGAAGTGGCTCGGGGCTGGTTATCGGGGGGTTTGAAGCAAGGGGGCAGGTCATCGGGACGTACTTCCGGGTGCCCCCTTTGCGTTGCCCAGCCCTGAGCATTCTGGCGCGGACAGGTGGTACGCTATCCCCATTTGTGTTAATAAATAAGCCGCGGCCTTTTACCTCCATAAATGTGTCCTCTTGTTATTTGTATGTCTTTATGTAGAGGGTTTTTATGAGAGGGGGGGGGGAAGCTCGCGCCTCCTTGGTCATAGAGCTGGCCTAGCCCGCATGGGTGGCTACAGCTATTGACCGGGGGGTGCGCCCCCCCCCACCCCCCAAGCTAGGCTGTTGGTCGCGTGCGCGATCAGGGAAGGCAGTTGGGGCGGTTAGTTTTTAAATAGAGCCAAGGAACAAGCAACTGTCACTTGTTCCTTGGCGTTCAACTGTTTCCCACCCACCCATCCCTTTTGACTTGAGTTTAAAAAAAAAAATGTTGTTTCCGTGTTAACATTTCTTTATTTTGCAGATAAATAAGAGTATATATTCGAGACAAGGAAGAAAAGATAACGATGGAGGGGTCAGTGGACCAATTGCTTTGTCGCGGCGGCAGTTGGGGGGGGAGTAGGTGCTTGTTCCCCAGAAGTGGCTCTTGGCTGGTTATCGGGGGGTTTGAGGCAAGGGGGCAGGTCACCGGGACGTACTTCCGGGTGCCCCCTTTGCGTTGCCCAGCCCTGAGCATTCTGGCGCGGACAGGTGGTACGCTATCCCCATTTGTGTTAATAAATAAGCCGCAGCCTTTTACCTCCATATATGTGTTCTCTTGTTATTTGTATGTCTTTATGTAGAGGGTTTTTATGAGAGGGGGGGGAAGCTTGCGCCTCCTTGGTCAAGCAGCTGACGCCGACGGGAAATCAAACAGCTGAGCAGCATGTCTACTGAATGCTTTGCTGCTTCACATGCAGTCTTCTTTCCACCGCCTTTTGTTGTTTAACGATAGTAAAACACACCCAATAGACAGTTACGGTCAGATTTTCACCACCTCCATGACACTTGCCTGTCAAATGTGATGTCACAGGCCTTATATAAAGCCTGTCACGTCTCATTTGAAAGCAAGTGTAGGTGTCAATACCTCATAGAAAGAAGAAAAGAAGATCCACTCACCGGTGAATTCACTTCAAGCAACAGAGTATCCTGGACTTAGGCGTATCAACCTGTATTTATTTTTGTGCCATCGGACAAGGATTATTTGTAATGGTTTTAGGAAAAAAAATTCGGGCAGGCATTGTTTTTTTGTTTTTTGGATTTCTTTTTTCCTGATTTTTTTTTTTTGTGTTTATTTGTTGTGCCATTAAGCACGAGTTGTTTTTTTCTGGTTTTGTGTTTGTTTAATTTTAATGTGAACTGAGGATCATTGCTTCATGTCAAGTGAGGATCACTCCTTTGTGGGCCAAGTGGTGATTGCTGCTGCAGTGGATGAGGAGGATGAGCCTTCATTCCAACAATGGTAAGAAACACATTAGTTGACCATAGGGTGCCAATTCATTACCTTACCAATTACCAATCATATGTACTAAAAATAAAAAAAGTGCAATCTGCTGTAAGAGCTGTGAAGGGAGACCACGTGAGAGCCCACTCCTCTCTCATCTCTCTGCATAACTGGTGGCAGCCGAAGGATTAATTTAGCAGGAGTCCCATTCAGATGCAGGGACTCAGCTGCATCAATCCCTTCAGGGCAACCAGTTAACTGGGCGCAGAGAAGCTGCGATCAGTTCGCGGTCATTCTCCATTCATTAGCAGTTTCCTTGAGCCAAAATGAATTTAGATATCACTGTAGCTGTATATAATACAGCTCAACCTCGTTATAATGCGTTGTTCGGTGTCCACATAATGAGACACCCTTATACCTGGGATCGCGTATAACCGGGATCATGAAATGGCCGCCGCACTGTGCTTACATATGCTCTCCCAAGCTTCAATTTGACTTTTGGGCACAGAGAAGGGTAACATGACCCTTCTCTGACAAATGAAAGCCCAACAGTGAATACATTTTATATAATACACATGCAGGAATTGAACCCATGATCCTTCATATACAAGTGCAATTCTCTAGCTGCTACACCACAGGTTAGATGTTAAGTTTGTGTATAGAGTTAGATTCATCCCTGTGGTGTAGCAGATAGAGAATTGCACTACCTATATGAAGGATCATGGGTTCAATTCCTGCATGGTATGGTATACTTTATAAATTATTATTTAATGTAATAATTTATCAATTATAAAATAAATAAAATAATCATTTATAAATTATAATAAAAATAAAATAATAATAATAATAATAATAATTAATAACCCTGTGGTGTAGCAGATAGATAATTTCACTAGCATATGAAGTACCAGGGGTTCGATTCCCACATGATGTAGGGGGGAGGGAGGTTTGTATTTGTCTCCACGTGTGTCCGTTAGCCATAAAGCATTGAATGTTATAAAAAAAAAACCTTGGAGATGTTTTTAAATTGGGTGACACACACAGACTGCGTTATAAACAGATCCACATTGTAACAGATCGCGCTATAACGGGGTTGAGCTGTATATATTATATATTTATATATTATATATTAGTACACAGTGCAATAGCTATATATTCTCTTGAAAAAGGATCATTTAGTTTAACCCTTTGGGCAAAGCGTCTTAAGCCTGGTGCCACTTTCAAGGCATGACCATTAGAAGGAAGAATGATCAGCATTGGTTCTGTCGTAACCCAGCAAAATTAAACTGACCTGCCAACTTGGAATGTGGGGAGGGGCAAGCTTAAACCTTGGTGGGGAGGGGCCACTACGCTCCCAAAAGCAGATGAGGCGAGCTGCACAAAGTTAATAAACCCACAGATTCCCAACAAGGTCTGATAAACCCCAAACATTACCACATTATATATATATATATATATATATATATATATATATATATATATATATATATATATATTTATATATTTTTTAATATATATATATATATATATATATATATATATATATATATATATATATATATATATATATGTATAGAGGGTAGAAAGGAGTGTTTGTAGGCGTGGCTAAATGTATACAACAAAAAACAAACAAAGATGCGCAAAGCTACTTCCAATGTGACAAAAATAAACAGTGAAATACCTATATATTTTCTTGAAAAATGGTCATTTAGTTTAACCCTTTGTCCAAAGCGTCTTAAGCCTGTTCCACTTTCAAGGCATGACCGTTATCAGGTCCTAACACTTCCTGAGTTAAAATAAATAATTTACCTGTATAATTACAGGAAGAATGATCAGCATTGGATCTGTCGTAAACTGACTTGCCAACTTGGCATGTAGGGAGGGGCAAGCTTAAACCTTGGGGGGGGAGGGTCCAGTACCCTCCCAAAAGCAGCTGAGACCAGCTGCACATAGTTAATCAACATACAGATTCCAATGCTCATCATTCTTCCTGTAATTATACATACAATACATACAATGTAAAAATGGATAAAATATGAGGAACAATGCATAACATAAAGTTTTCTTTAAAATCACTCATTTATTAAGCCTTGGCTTTTTTTTTTTTTACTTTACTTGAAATTCACTTTGGCAGTGAAGTCATTCTAGCCAAATTACAGTGCAGGTCTTCTTATCAGCCATGCATATGCGTGTGAAAGTGGGAAAAGTAATTGCTCAGCAAAGACCTGAAGCATACGTACAGTTGTGTGAAAAAGAAAGTACACCCTCTTTGAATTCTATGGTTTTACATATCAGGACATAATAACAATCATCTGTTCCTTAGCAGGTCTAAAAATTAGGTAAATACAACCTCAGATGAACAACAACGCATGGCATATTACACTGTGTCATGATTTATTTAACAAAAATATGGTATGAGTTGAAGGATTATATCAGAAAAGTGTGGAAGCCGTCAAAAAAGGATGAATTGGAAAAAGGGATACTGAATTTCTGGAACAACATACTCACCGTAGCCAGATGTAATAAATATATCGATCATATTGCGACTGTGTTGCCTATTGTTATACAACGTAATGGCCAGACCTCGGGAAAGTAATAAGGCACAGGTAAGTATGATACAGGTAAGTATGGCCGTAAAAATAACCATGTCTGCATTAATTGTTTATTTTCATTTTCAGAACTGCGACAGTGAAAAAAGGAAGGGGGGAGATGTGTAAGATTATAGTACTGTGTTCATGTACAAACCAGCCTGTATCTTACACAAACCCCCCTCTTACCCCCCTCTCAGTAGTTACTGTATAGAAATTTGTTTGGGAAAAAATATATATAAAAACAAAAAATATGTTTTATATAAATTATTATATTTTTATTGTTTATTCAATTATTTCTGTTAATAATGCACAGGTCAGTATGATACAGGTACAGTAAGTATGGCAGTAAAACCTGTAAGTACTGTATGGCACTCAAACTAACCATGTCTGCATTAATTGTTTCTTTTCATTTTCAGAACTGCAGCAATGAAAAAAGGAAGGGGGGGGGGTTTAAGATTATAGTACTATGTTCATGTACATTACTGTACAAACCAGCCTGTATCTTACACAACCCCCCTCTCCCACCTCTCTTGGTACAGTAGTTACTATATAGAAATTCGTTTGTACAAAAAAAAATATGTGTTTTTATTTCTGTTTCTGTTTTGCATGTCTGTACAGTATTTTCAGAGCTGCAGCCCCCTATCTCATCGATCACCGCCCCCCATCTTGCAATGCCATAATGAAGAGAAAGACAAGAGCTACTGTATTTTTGCACTGTATTATGCATTAAAAAATTAAAATTTATTTTTTGACCGACCCCCTATTGCAGATATGAAATTCTTATGAACAGTTCAACAAAGCATTGCACTCCACATTAGTTTGGGAAAAAATATATATAAAAACAAAAATATGTTTTATAAAAATTATTATATTTTTATTTTTTAATCAATTATTTCTGTTAATAATGCACAGGTCAGTATTCATTAACCAATAAAATTCTATAGAAAAATACTATTTTCCTGCCCTAAGGATTATCAAACATGTCTTCTGCCCATCTCATTATAATCATGCTACAGTACATTTACGTGAATGGCTCTGTTGGATGGGGGGGGGGGTGTTGTGTTGTTGATACGCTTTGAACTTCAAGTTGACTTGTTTTGTTGCAATACAATAGCAGTGTAGAAGGGCTTATCGCGCTTGCGCAGCTCAGCCTGTATCTCACGCAGCATGTTAATCTTATTACTAGTGTTGTGTTAAATTGTTGTTAAATCCACCATCTAAGAAAAGGCAAGTTTAGAAGGGCTTAGCTTATCGCACTTGCGCATGCGTGGCGGGCAGAAATATGAGAGCAGGCTCGGTAAGATTAAAGCCACAAAGCCAACCATTTGAAAATGAATGGTTTGTGAGAGGTGTCAATAAGAAGTTAAAATCCTTTTGCCATGTGTGTGCGGGGAGGAGGGGGGTAAAGCTTTTTATGGATTATCTGTAGTTCAAAGAAATATTTTGTACAGGTCATCATAATGTTTTGATCCCCACACCCCCAAATAAAAATCACAGTACTACAGTATGCCACCCACGTCATAAAGAACGTACATGACTTGTGTGAATTAAAAAGCAACAGTACTGCTTGATTCTGATAATATCCATAATTGTTATGCAAGCCCATGTCGATAACCCCAAAAAATATATATTTGTAAAACTTCAATCTCATAATATTCATAATTGCTATGCAAGCCTATGTCCATAACCCCAAAAATATATATTTGTAAAACTTGAATATCCTAATATCCATCATTGCTATGCAAGCCCATGTCAATAACCAAAAAAAAATAAAAAAATGTATATATATTTTTAAAACTTGAACTAACTTCTAAATGAATGGGAAGTCATACACGCATGCGCAGGAATGTGGTGCCACGCTAGGGAAGATTCAAGCCAGAAAGCCATCCATTACAAATGAATGGTGTGGGAGAGGTGTAGATAAGAAGTTGAAATCCTTGAGCCTTGTGTGTGTGCGGGGCCGAGGGGGAGAGCGCTTTTTGATGGATTATCAGTTCAATTAAATATTTTCAAAAGGTCATCATAATGTTTAATGCGCAGAAATGTGATACTGTAACATGCCTATGCGTTTCACACTGCTCTGTGTATAATACAGATACAGTACACACGCTGCTCTGTGTATAATACAGATACAGTACACACGCTGCTCTTTGTATAATACAGATACAGTACAGTACAAACGCTGTTCTGTGTATAATACAGATACAGTACAAACGCTGCTCTGTGTATAATACAGACATTGAATTGCTATTGGATTTTTATGACAACAACTCGCGATTGCCCACTTGAGTTTCTCGACGGTATTGCAGACAATGCTAAAAAGGCCTTTCCTGATCCGGACAAAACGATAAACAAACCGTGTGCTTAAGTCGGCACAATTCAAATAAATTACGCGCCATCGCATGGGTATTCCGATCTACACACCGCGTTAAATGTTCGAATAACGGCCGCTCCATCAGTATGTAAGCCCTTGTTTTACATTTTTGGTTATGCCAACACACTTGAAATGTATACACTTTCCTTACCATGTAAGGAATCCCTTTACAGTTTCCTGTTTTGGACTGGTGACTTTCACTGTACTTGAAGATCTTGATTACCTTTCCCAACTGTAAAGGTGACAAAATCATCACAATTGCAAAGATAGCCAAAGGTGTTTCCAGCCTTTAATAAACACTCAACATTCTTCGTGAATATCTAATACGTTCCCATAGTAGCACACAACTGATATTAGGCATTTGCTTAAACCCTTAAAACACACTCAGAAGCATACACATGATTTCCTGCTTCTATTCTACCTCCTCTTTGGCAATAGGAAATATTAAATAATTAACATTAAAATGTGTCTATAGTATAGAAAGTGTTACAGTAAACTGCATAGTAAGTGAGAAGACAAGTGCTAACAGCCACTGTTGTTCCCTTACAGCCCCTCAATTTACCCCCTCCCCTAATTTTCTGAATCTCTATAGTCTGCCACATGCATTATACTTGGTTGCTTGGTGCTAATATTTCTTCTCTCATTATGTTCTGAGCATACTCATACTGTACATTTTTATAAGCAATATTATTCTGGTGCAGCACTGACCTTGATCTATTAAATAACTATTTCCTGCAAAATGAGTACCTTTTTACAGTAAGAAATAGGAGCAGACACATTCATTAACACACAGTTTTCTACAAATCTGGACATTTTTGATTTTCACAAAAAATAGCAAACTCAGATTCATAAAAGTAATCACAATCACTGTGTGGTCTCTTTTAAAAGGCCAAAAAGAGGAGTAATAAATAATATGCATCATGCAATTTATCATGTGCAACACTTGCAGGACTGTATGCATAAAAATCCTGGAAAAAGGGGATTTTCCACAAATGTATTTATTTATAAAGAAATAGAACAACTAATCATTGTTTTAGTACTTAATCATTCTTCACAAGTTGTCTGATGTAGATAATATTAATTTACATTCTGTTGTACTATTTTATGAGTTAGGAACTTATTTCTATTTCCTACACTCAGATATTTTTTTGTTAAAATAAACCCTAATAGCAGCAATTTAGATATGAAAGGGTGTAGAATCATGTCAGCACATTCATTGACAACTAAATCTTTAATATTTTCTTTGCTAGGCCTTTGCAAGCATTTAGGCTATGATGTCTTATTTTCATGTCTTTCAAGATTATACTCTAATGGAATGCAATCTGACCCAACTGTGTAGTATTCTAAAAACATTAAAAAAAATAATGAAGACCCTCATTCTAAAGAATCAGCTTAAAGTTTCAGACATTTTGCAATTCATCTGGAAACAATAATGTCTAACTTTCTGCAATGAATCATTTTAGTGCATACATAACTAATTTAGAAAAGTGATAAAAGATATTTTGAAGTGGCACCTTTTAGATCTTAGCTATTCTTTTTCAATTGTTTTGACATTTTCCCTAGGAATCCCTCCTTTAGCTTGGCAGGGGATGACTTGGATAAAGAGAACTTTGTGACCTTACAATACTTAACTCATGGTAAAATCCTTTCCATGGCAACTCAACATAATGTTTCACACTCTAAACCTGTGAAGCTGTGTAACTGTTTAGCCAACAAATCAAAATGTTACAACTCATTTTATCATTCAATCCCTTTTGTGAAAGAGAAGCCAAGCACTAAAAGTGTTAAATTATCAGTCTGGAAAAAAATAAATTTTGTCTGCATAGTTCATGAATATATGTGTATATTTTACAGTCATATCCCTTTCACTATCTGAGATGTATAAATTCTGAATTATGTGATACTCGTCATTTTATTTAGGAATCACTTGGAGTAAATCTGTTGCCAGATGAGTAAATCTGTTTTGGTGCCAAACTGCCAATGTGATTTTATCATAAGACACTGGATTTTTAACAAACAATATTCTTTATTCCTGTACCACATTTTAATACTGTAGAATATGAAATTTTTTCTTGTCATTCCACTCTTCACTTCAGTGTTAAGTTTTAGACGTTCTGTGCTAGTGATACAAAACTTCCTAAACTTTTTATCTCTTCACCATACACCATTTGGTCTGCTATCAGTTCCTCGGATGACCCCACTAGTTAATATCACAGAAGTGTGTAACTACTGCAACTTTACCATTTTACACTATCATTGTTAAAAAAGGAAATTTAATAACATTAACAAGTTGTGTTGTGTAGTGTAACTGTTGTTAATTGAATGACACTTTACATTGTCTCATTTAGATTATTACTAGTAGTATTATGTATACTACATCTGATACTAAATATTTGAGTGGCTGTTGGCAGTGGTCGGCACGGTGGGCTGGGGGAGGTGCTACTGTTGGTCTAGGGTCTGGACTGAGCTGACTGAGTGGTCTCTGATCTGTATTCTAATCTATAGCAGATTTATCTGACCTGAGTCTAATAATTTGAGTCTGCACACATGGAGTGATTGACCTAACACCTGTGTGTTTCTCTGACTTGGACTTGCTCACTTATGTGAAAATGTGATTGCTATTTTTCCACAATTTCATGCCCAGCTAATTTACATCATTACCTGGACACTATATGATAGCATTTTTTGGCTCAACAGCTACATGTTTTCAGTACCTGTGTATTAGCCATATACATCTATATACTATCTTAGTGTGCCATGGCTTTTTCTGTGCTACTACCTGATTTATTTAGGACAGTTACTCTTGGCTATATAGCCCTCAACATCACCCAGTCTATCTGTATGCAATAATAATTGTATTTAATTAGGGTTTTTCTGAGACCTGTTCCACTTGGCACATTCCATTGTTTCACTTATTTTCATCTAAGGTGTATTTGGACTGGCTAGTCTATACGACTAACATGGGGATCTGTTTGATCTGTATGACTGTCTAGGTATTATGACTTACTATTTACTTTGCTGTGAAGTTATTTTCTGGATAGATAAGTGAGTATCTCCAGTTTTGTTTCAAGGATTTTCATTTTCTGTTGTATTTATATTATGTTGGGTTGGCTTTTTGGTTGGTCTCAGATAGATTTTAATCTGTCTTTTTATACATTTTTTGTGCTTTATTCATTGGTTTAATAAATGTGTTCTTTGATTATTTTTGATTTTCAGAGTGCATATTGTGGGAGTTTCATTTTGTGGTTTCATATAGGTTTTCCCAACAGCACTGCCACCCTATTGTGGCTTTATTTAGGTGGTTTTGAATGACTATCTTATAGTGATAGTAATGCGGTAGTGTGTGTGTTTATATATATACAGTGTTCTACAAATCACCCAAAAATCTACTAGCCCAACGAAAAAATCTGCTCGCCCGTAACCCCGCCCCTAGTCCCGCCCCCAACCCCGCTTTAAAATAAAACACATTTAATAAATTCCTAGTCAGAACAACATTCATTTTTTGACATAAATGTATTTATTGTATTACATTATACTACAATTAGTCGTGTATGTGTGTGTGTGTGTGTAAATGCCGGATCTTACCTGATCCGCAGTCCCCCCCTGTCTTCTGGGTTAGGGGGGGTTCCGATATCTTCCGTGTCAAGCTTGAGTCAGATCTGGAAGAAAGCAGTATAAGTTATTTTGATGTAGTATAGGGCAGTTAAGATATATAGGGTAAGTAAGATATCCAGTTCCAGAGTGTGAGACAGACACAGAAAGAGGGTGAGAGAGAGAGAGAGAGAGAGAGAGAGAGGGGGTGAGAGAGAGGGGGTGAGAGAGAGGGTGTGAGAGAGAGAGAGGGGGGTGAGAGAGAGGGGGTGATAGAGAGAGAGGGGGTGAGAGAGAGAGAGGGGGTGAGAGAGAGAGAGGATGAGAGAGAGAGAGGGTTGAGAGAGAGAGAGGGGGGTGAGAGAGAGAGGGGGTGAGAGAGAGAGCGAGAGAGGGGGGTGAGAGAGAGAAAGAGAGGGAGAGAGGGAGGGAGGGAGAGTGAGAGAGAGAGAGAGAGAGAGAGAGAGAGAGAGAGAGAGAGAGAGAGAGAGGGGGTGAGAGAGAGCGAGAGAAGGGGGTGAGAGAGAGAAAGAGAGGGAGTGAGAGAGGGGGGGTGAGAGAGAGAGTGGTTGAGAGAGAGAGGGGGTGAGAGAGAGAGATGGGGTTAGAGAGAGGGGGGGTGAGAGAGAGAGGGAAAGAGAGAGAGAGGGGGTGAGAGAGAGAGGGGGTGAGAGAGAGAAGGGGTGAGAGAGAGAAGGGGTGAGAG